>NC_081408.1:301983341-302283341 GCF_030272615.1 Cryptomeria japonica
TAGGTTTGATAGGTTCTTTTCACCTGTTTGACCTCGGTTCATGTAGGGTTCATACCCCTATTTTTTGTTTCTTTTACTCCCTTTGGGTTGTGTTTTTAAGGGTTTGCACCCTTGCTAAATGTTGTTTTCTTAATATTGATTATATTTGGCTATGTTAAGGGTCAGTGCCCTTGTTAACGTTGCTTTAATAATAAAAAATGTGGTCAAAATAATTTAGCAAATTTTGATTAACCTGATAATGGAGATTAAATAAGGAATTATCAATTGTGAATAAAAAATGTTTTCATATGATTAAAGAAATATATTCATGACTTGTAATGTAATTCTTCCATCTCTTTATGTTCTCTATTATCATTCTGATAATAGATCACAGAGTATGATCTGAAACATTGAAAATCTCTACATAATCTAATCTAAAAATGATTATATTACACTCTATAGAAATTAGAAATCTCATATCGTATCCATTACCTATTTTTTCCCTAACAAAGCCAAATCTTCATCTCAAATCCCATCATATATATATGAACTACAAAGTGACCAATCATGATCAATGTGCTCAAATTTGAGAAGAAAATACAAATACTTGGAATACTTGGACGAGTATAGCGAACACTACTCACACCAATAGAAAAGCATAGTCATTCATGCTCTGCTTAACCCCCACACCTATAACAAGTTGGGGAAAAAATAAATCAGTAAGATATATATTGTCATGTTTGAAAAAGTTGACATCTTCATAGCAAGCATAATGTTCCATATGACATTGAAGAAATGCTCTATGTTTTGCTAATAATTTATTTGTTGACTAGTCATACAAAATTTGAGCTACCTGTTCCATACTAGACACATATATACACCCAAATTTTGTTTTTCTTTTTTCCAATTGATGGGAACAATTTTAAACCTTAGGGAAGATTGATAAAAAACTTTAAGCATGACTGTGAACAATTTTTTCACACATAAACATGCATAAATGGTTTTGCTCACCATTCAACCTAACTATTTTGATTCTCTAGTGTACAACCCAGGCATTAGTAAAAATAACATCCTAGCTATCCAAGATAACCTTCATTGACTCTTTAAGAGAATCTTGTAGTAATGTCAAAAGTAACCCAATGCTCACAAATATCATGCACATAACCTAACCAATGCCTCAATACTAGAAGAAATAATTTATGTTATTGGGAGTGTGTAGAAAAAACATAGTAAATGTTTAAGATATTGCAAAAAATGTTAGAATATGTAATTTCTGCAAATTAATCAAATCAAAAAGGGAAAGGAAAGTGGGTTTAATGTTAATTCTTAAAAAATAACCTAGACATAAAGACCTGAAATATAAAAAATGATGGCAAAACACTATGAAATCAAAACTTTTAAGCAAAGCTCCTCAAATAAGAATAACCGCTTAATAAGAACTATAATCAACAGTGGTTTTTATTTTGTCAAGTAGTCAATTGAGAGTGTTAATGTGAAAGATGGCACATAAATTTGAGGTTAACATGGGTGTTTCATGAAAACACTATAAGTGGAGGAAGACCAAATCTAGAAAAAGGGGCCCTTATACACCTGAATGCGGTTGAGAAAAATTTATTATGTCCAAAGGTGTTAATACTAACATATTCATAATTTATAAAATCTATGTAAAATATTTTGAGAGATATTTGTTCTTAGAAATACTAATGAACAAAGAAAATTCCAAACAAAAGAAAACATAAACAAGCTTTTTACTATGAAATTGAACAATGAGTTTGTCATAATTGAAGCAACCTTCTTCCTTAGATTCTACTACTTCCCATGCAAAATATGATAGGAAAATGTGTGAAGAAGAAGAGAGATGGAAGGTCATATTAGCTTAATTATTTTGCAGATTGTGATTGTAGACACCTAAAATTGTCATGTCTAATTATATAAATATTTTTATTTATTTAATTATCTAAGCCTAATTCTTCTATTAATTAAATAAATCTTTATTTATTTAATTAATTCATTTATCCTCTTCTAGCCTTATTTCTCATTTAAATAAATACATTTATTTATTTAAATTATCCTTTTCCTAAATTAAATAAATATCTTATTTATTTAATTATCCCACTTCTTCTATTAATAAAATAAATCTTTATTTATTTAATTAATTCATTAACCTTTTCTACCTATGACACATGTCATTCATCTCTTAATTCATACACTACCTACCCCTTTCATTATTTTATTATTTATTTTACCTACCCTCTAATCATAGCCGACCTCCTTTTACACCTCTCAATCTTATCCCTCCATTTCATATAGTGTCTTCTATATAAGGAGATGCTTCCTTCATTATCAAACCCCCCATTGACTACTTGACTACACTATTCTTTTGAACATAGGCGATCCTACTTGCAACCACATTTCGTTCTTTGTTGAGCTCTTGTGCACACATAAAATCTGAGAGCAAATATATCAAGCAAGATCAATGGAGATAGGAAGAATGGAGATCCAAGCCCTATTGGACATGTGATGGTATAATATTTGTGATTTCATTTGATTTTCATTGTCTTAGGTAATCTTCATATGTTATGGTGGATCTTTGTTGTTGTTAGGCTAGGGTTTTGTGGTTGAATTCATTTAGCCTTTCAATATCGTTATTATTGTTATCCATTTTCACCATTAACAATGACAATCAATGGAGCTTATCAGTTTCAACCACATTCTACATAAACAAGATTTTTATTGTGAAATTGAACAATGAGTTTGTCATAATTGAAGCAACCTTCTTCCTTAGATGCTGCTACTTCCTATGGAAAATATGATAGGAAAATGTGTGAAGAAGAAGAGAGATGGAAGGTCATATTAGCTAAATTATTTTGCAGATTGTGACAATTCATGGAGCTTCTCAATTTCAACCACATTCTACATTTCAATTTTAAATCCCTTTCACTTCAACAATTAATTTCCTTGATGAAAAGGACACAATTTTGAGCTCCTTCAGGTATGCTAGTCATTAGGTCTAATGGGTTTTCTTATAGGGAAGGTATAGGATGAAATCATAGAATGATAATGCAAAGAATGAAGATGATGCTAGAGAAGCAACCTTTAAAGCTAGAGTAGAGCAGAGTAGGAAGTTGTTGGATTTGCAAGATCGACATCCTGTAAAGGTATATAATTAATCTTTTTAAATCTTAGTTGAGTTTCTTTTATCAGTTTATTCCTATTTATAAGGTTTTCTTTATAAATGTGTTCTAGTCAGTCAAAATTGTTCCCTTAATTACATTGGCAAGAGTGCAAACCTTGTGGTTGATGTGTCGAGCCCATTATCTTCTTCTTAGAATAGTGGGTTGTTGGCAAAACAATTACCATAAATTATGTTTAAAATAGAATGATTGAAATAGATCACATTCCTCAGTATTTTAGATTGCATCGGGGATATAGGAACAATTTGGTCTCTTTTCTCAGAGATGGATCATAACAATTTTTAACTTATAGTAACAATATTAAAGTAGTATTACACTGATATTTACAAAAGAAAGTCAATTTCTCACTATTTATTCTCTTTGGGTACATATATGAATTTAACCATAGACTTTACCTAGGAGAGCTTAGGAAGTTCTAGAATTCCAAACATGCAGGAAGATTTATTTTTAACTATGTTATCTGGGGAGCATTCCTAGGCCTAAATCCCCCATTCCTATTCTGGGGACAACTCGGGGACATCTCCTATGTGTCCCCAATCTACCATTTACAGTTGGAACTTTTTCAAAAAATAGGGGATGTCGCTCCCTAATGTCAAGAATGTCTAGTCATCCCATGAATAAACATGAATATTTGGGACATCTCTCGATCATCCTTGAGATGGCCAAATGACTTAGGCACAAGGGAAACAAATTTAAAAAACAAAAAAATAAACTAACTTCAAATTTTTTTTAAATCATTATTTTATATTTTTGTGAGCCCCTACCTCCCTACTTGTCCTAAAGGCGAATAGATTGACTTTTTTCATTTCATTTCAACATTTGTATGAAAGGAAAAAAAGGAAGCAATGGCAAATGTTTGAAGCTAATCAGTGAAAGAGGAGCAACAATAGGGAATAAAAGTCAAATAGATTCAATCTGGGGCAAAGAGGCTACAGATCCTTCAAAGAGGTAAGTTTCATCTTTTCTCTTCTTTTTCAATTTTTTTCGAAGCTTCAATAATGAAATGTCTAATTTTTCCTATTTTTGGAATTTTTTCATTTTAAAGTTGCATTCAGTCTCAAAAAAAAAAAGAGCAACAACGAGAGTGACAAGAATAGTGAGAATGAAATGGAAGTAGGTGGTCAAGATAAAAGTCCCAAGTGTTGAAGAGGGTGATAATATACAACAATCAAACCCATTTAGGTACCCTTCAAAAACCATGGATAAATATGTAAAGGGCCCTTTCAAAAAAATAGAAACTGTTCTCCGAAATTGTTTTTGATTAAAAAATCATCATTAACTAGGGCGTTGACCCTTTACATAGTCAGAGACTAACAACAAAAAAAACTAACCAAGGGAGAAAGCCCCCCAACAACTAGGTCAGACAGGGAAACAAGAAAGCTTGTTAGACCAAAAAAATAAACCGGCCCAACTCAAGGAGGGGTAGAGACACCTGAGCCTTGACAGGTATAGTTTTGAAGAAGGGGGGAGGACCTCCCCTGCAGTGTGTGATGAACCACAGTCTAGGCGATACAATCATTAGGACCATTAAGAGAGAGATCAAGTGGGAGTGAATCCATAGGTTTGTAGTTAGAAGTAGTGGCAGAGTGTTGTAGAACTGCAATAGGGTGTTGTGAAACAACAACAGACTATTGTAGAGGAACAACAATAAGAGCAGAGATAGTAGAAGTAGAGGAATTAGGAGCATAAATGGGCTGTCAAGGAAAAACAACACTGAAAGAAAGCTCAACAGAAGTAGAAGAGGGCTGCAAAGTAGGAGTAATAGCAGCAGCAGTGAGAGAACCAATAGAAGGCTGAGCAATAGTGAGAGACACTTCATCTCAGGAGGATACATCAGCTTCATGAGAGGAACTAGTAGAATCCAAAGCATTGATAGTCAAATGGTCAATAGTAGCATCTTTCCACCAAGTAGCAGCACCCCTATGACGAGGAAGAGAATAGTCTAAAGCAAGATGTTTCGTTGAGAAGCATTTTCGAGAGAGAAAGGGGAGGTCCTCATAATCTAGCAACTGAGTCTATGACCTATCCCCAGCCATGAGAACAACATCCCTTGGGAGAGGCGAGGAGATGTTGGTGTCAATTAAAATGCAAGAAAAGGTACAGTGCCCCATAGAAGATGTGGCCTCATCCACCTTGAATAAACAATGTATGGGTCCTTGCCAATAGCCTCACAACAAGAAAGTTTGTAATAACCCTTGCTACAATTTTATTTCAAATACAAAATTCCAATAACTCAACTTACATTTACAATTTGCAACCAAACGTTGAAATCAAGTATGCTAAAAATTGCACCAATGAACTTATAAACACTTAAAACCCTCATAAAAAACATAAGAAGAAGATTCTACACAAATTTTTCCATTATAACCGCACGCAAAAATATGTTTATGATAGCCCACAAATTTTTCATGAAACATTACAAAATAGACTCAAAAAATAGAGCACAAAGCTTCACAAATCCACTATAAAATCCAAAATACTCTCTAAACTCCTCAAAATTTCCCACAATAGCAAGATGCATGAAAATAAATGTCTAACAATAAGGAAAATTAAATTAGAATTGATATTCCCCTAAATGTGGACCCCAATGAGACTAAATGTGGACCCCAATGAGACTAAATGTGATGAAATGGATATTGACAAGCTCCTGGGCAATTCATTGGCCAACCAAGAGAAATGCTTCCAAAGGGTTTTTTGTGAAATTAGCTTCCTGAAACAGGGGATAAAGGATATTGTGGACTTTTTCATGGAGAATCTGGCACCTAATAAAACTAACAAACTCATGTAGTTGTCTCAAAAAATTGTGGAGGACATTAAAGTTATGAAGACTGAGCATGACGATAGGATTGATAGATTAGAGAACAAAATCCAGGAGTTCAAGAGTAAGCTTAATAGTTTGGTGGAAGTTAGTAAAGAAGCCATGCATAACAATGTTGAAGGCCTCAGAAGAGTCTATGAGGATATTGCCTTGCAGAAAGTTCACATGACCAGATCTAAATTATCCTCAAACACTAATCGGGACAAGAGAATCCAGGATATGTAGGAATCTACAAGGCCATCCACCAGGACCATGAGCAAGAAATAGGAAAGATCCAGTTTGAGGTTCATCATGGAAGAACTCCAAGAGATCAACAATAGAGCGATCCTGAAGAATACTAAGATTTTCAAAGCTCTTACTTAGTTTTTAGGGTTGGTTTCCCTTGTTTCCATTTTTTTTTTGGTGGTTAGACTTGCTAGGGTGAGTCCCATATTTTTGTTGTTGTTAAGCTACTGGTTAGTTACTAGTTAACTCTGTTTATTTTTGGATGATTTTGGGTTTGAGGTCCCTGTAAAACCCGTTTATCTTAATCAAAAACAATATGTTGTTATTACCAGCAATAAAAATCTAAAAATGAACAACCCACATAAAGTTTCTTTGAAGCACAACTGCAACACCTGAATGTGATTGCCACTGGAAAGTCGTAAATACACTACTTGCAAGCCTCTATCCTCTTGGTTTACTAGCCTGGAAGATCACTCCTTCAATGATTTCTTATCCTCTGAAGAAGAACAACAAATCTTGTTGAAATGATAAGATATAATGAATGAAATTTGAGCCAAAACAATACTTAAACCCTAAAATAATTTTCAATTCAAACTCGATACCCAAATCCAATGCTTAAGAGGGAAATAGGTTTGTAATTCAAATTTAGATCATTCACTTTCCATTTGTTAACCACCTTTCAACATTCCATTCCAAAATCCATTTTTATCATTTCAAACAAATACAACATAAACAATGCATCTTCATACCATGACTCATACACTATATTCAAACTACATATTAAGAATACCATGTATGCCAAATGCACAAACAAAACATCACAAATGCAATATGATTATTCTGTGTGAGTGTGTGCAAGTACATTAGGTTCCATTAATTGTACTAATAATAAATTTAAGCATAGCATGGAGATGTGACATACCAAATTTAAAAACCACCATAGTATTATGATAGAATTCACATAATCATCTAGACACATGTGGTTAGATTAAATGTGCGCAAATGAAATTTTGTCTTTTAGATTTTGGTGTTTGAATCATTTTATTATTCATAAATGAAGTATAAATATATTTGAATGGGAATAAAATATCTTTATATAAATCTAGAGTAATTAAATAACTTTGAGAGGTTGACTCATCATTCTGTCATGATTCAACTTTGCACAAGAACATGCTACTTGTTTGATAAGTATCTGCATTCAAAATTCTGTCATAATGGACCCCAAATTAAATGGGAATCAACATGAAAATACAAATAATATTTTTATTTTATTTAACTACTATTATAATAAAGAGAGAAACTTAGGACATTATAAATTCTATTATTCGATTTAATGGTTATTTAAAAGGATAAAATAAATAAATATATATGTAATAAGTAAATAAAGTTTGGATAGTAAAATATTTATATAATTTAAAAATTGAAGTTTTAATGAAAAGCCTCCATGTGTCGTGCTGATTTTTCCACTAATTTTCTATTGAAGTTATCTTATATAAATTTTAATGCATCAACCTACAAAAATCTCAACTTCAAATGATAAATAGGAAAAGCCCTTGATAAGATGATGGAAAATAAAGTAAAAAAGAGTTGATAAAACTATGTCTATTGAAACTTGAGGAAAGAGTACACAGTATTAAATCTCCCTCAAAATTAGCTTAGCATGGCAGTTAGCTTAAGGTGGAAGAGAGTAAAACAGAAGAAAATGTATTTCATGTTCTTCTGGTATATATGAATCTTCTTCTTATTATTGATTTAGTTAATATATCCTTGTTATAGGCAGCTCTTACACTTAGTTGTGGATTGGAGAGAATTTTTGTCTAATGCAAAAATAATCATCTCAGTTCAAATGCATTTATTTAAAAATCTTATTTCATTCTAATTGGCTGCTTAAATTTATTTTGCAGACTCCTCAAATCTGGATAGCTGTAAAAGTTAATACTAGAATATAGTTGTCTATAAGATTATTATCCAAAGTAAATAGCATACAATAGTTTAAGGAACCAAGAATAACCAAATTTATGAAGTGATAATAGTCTAGATTAGGCCTTGGCTTCATCTGAAACTATTAACGGTCTTCTCAAGCCAAGCAAATCCATCTAAAGATAGATGCAATAAATATTTGAGTTAAATACATATTTTACAACATTTGAATAATATCTCTTTCCTATGGATGTAGTCAAATTGAGTCAAAGATAAGTGTCCCTCCTCAAATTGATCTACTTTAAGTGTTCTAGCTTTCTTAAGTTTTTTGTAAGTCAAACATCTACCATGAAAATATTGTAATAAATATCTGAAGATAAGATTGTTATGTTATTGAACTATTGTTATAGGTGAGTTAGTGGGTTAAGTTGCAATGAAAGTTGCTTTTGTGTATTTAAGAACCTTGCAAAACTATTTCTAGTGTGTGTTGTTCAATCCTTCATCTTTTTGGAACATATTAAACTTATAAATTTGGTTAAGAGACGTAGATATTATGATTGTTTTAATGATGTCTTTTTATGGTGCAATATCCAAATTGGAAACTATTAGTGGATTAATAAATTGAAAGCATTCAAATTCAAATGATAATATTATTTATGGAGGTATGAATATACATGAGCAAAAAATATTAGATAGGTTACAAGACTATTTAAGCCCTAATGAACCTAGGACAACCCTAATGAATGTAGGGAAACTCGGTAAAAAAATGATAATAAGGATGAAAAGGATAAATATAGACTAACAAGCCTATACTAAGCCATAATGAACCTAGGACATCCCTAATGATCCTAGGACAACCCTAATGAATGTAGGGTGGGTAGGTAATGAGGATGAAAATGATAATATATACTAACAAGCCTATAATAAGCCCTAACATACCTAGAACAACCCTATGAATGTAGGGAAGTCAGGTAACAAAATAATCATGAGGATACAAATGATCAATATAGGCTATCAAGCCTATACTAAGCCCTAATGAACCTAGGACAACCCTAATGAATGTAGGGAAGCTAGGTAACAAAATGATAATGAGGACAAAAAAGATAAATATAGACTAAAAAGCCTATATTGAGCCCTAATGAACCTAGGAAAACCCTAATAAATGTATGGCGACCCTAATGATCATAATCATCATTTTTTCATTTGTTAATCTATGCATCTTTTTCATCATAATCATCATAATTTGCACATATCCTAGATACATAGTTACCATTACACATACATGTGACATCCATGAACATACATAAGTGGGTCATACACCTAAAATTTGTTAGTCTATGGATCCTTTTCATCATAATTAGTATACATTCTAGAAACATAATCACTATTATAAGTACATGTCCTTCTGATTGCCCATGTACTCATGTATAAATACATCATATATCATCAATGCATTGATGTTCAAATACACCATATATGATCAATACAACTACATCAGTGTACCCATGTACCAATACATTCTATATCGTAAATACAAGTACATTAATGTACTCATGTAAAAATACATTGTATATCATCAATATAACTACATCAATGTACCCATGTACAAATACAACGTCCTACTCCATGTGACTTTGATATCCTTGCATCCTACTCCAAGATTATGTAGAGAAGTACCTGCATATAAAGGAAGAGGTACATAAGCAATGTGAACAACATATTTTTATGATCATTCTTTGAAATGGAAATATAGTAGTCCTAATTAACCTAGGACAACTCTAATGAAAATAGGACAGCCCTAATGAACCATAGGGATGATATTATTAATAATGTATTGTACCTTCCATTTCTTATGGTCTCCATTCAAAATAACAACTTCACAAATCTTTGATTTGGTAGTTGAATTAGATTTTCCCATGATTTTCCTAACTTTTGTGTTCTCAAGACATGACTAAAAATAAGTTTCAAAACCAAACAAATGCAAATCTCTACATAAGTGTACTAAACCTAGGATAACTATAATAAAAATAGGACAGCCATCATAACCTCATGTCATACTCCAAGCTTGTACCCACAATGTTGAAGCAAAAGTTAATGCAATAGTATTGTCCATTAAAAAGACCTCGATTTTTTAAGGATCATTGATAAACATAAACAATGTGAACAATAAATTTTTAAGATAATTCCTTAAAATAAAATACATTATAATAAATCAAGAGGTAGGATTGCATAACATGAAGATAGCCCCTTATTAATTACATGAAATGTGCACACAATGTTGCAAAAAAATGTTGATGCAATAGTATTGCCCACAAAAAACGATGGCATTGTTAAGAATTGACAACAAAAACATAAAATCCAACATACATTTCACTCAGCAAAAGTTAAAATCAAAGATGACAATGAATAAGATTTGGAAATTATCATACTTGCCCCATTTGGTATGAACTAGAAATGCTAGTCATGTGTGCTTCAAGGGTAATCTCTTAGCTTAAGATTATCTATAATTGCTTCATGATCAACATTACTAACCATCCATAGTTCTTTTGTCCTTGGTTTGGTATGATGTTCCAATCACTGAATATTTGTTTCTATAACAAGGTGCGAATACATGAGAATAGTTTTGTGTTTCTGCTAGTCTTCAAATGTAGGTATTGCCAGTGTTTCTAATTAAGTGTGTTTCTTGCAGTCATATGAACTAAGTGAGGAATTTAAACAAATTATGCTCGCAACCAAGTTCTAGCAACAACAATGAACGTATAGGAAATATGAATCCATGATCATCTTTCATTGGTTGTGGTAGCTTCTTCTTTCCCTATATGCATTATGTGAACTGATAGTCTAATCTCTCTTCAATCCCCTACAGTGCAACAACTACAAAAATATGTTCTGGCTATAGAAGATTTGAAAGATGGTCATAATCAAGTGAACTTTTCATGTCATCATGTAAAGAGGATATTACTTTAGAAAAAGGAGTGAGATACTACGAAATCCAAGTATCTACCCACTCACTTGACCCACATTGATCCTAGTTACACTAAATATGATTTGGACAAAAACCAACCAACTCTTGAAGATTATTTGATTTCCTGACAATCCAACTTGTATCTTATTGAGCCCTCATCAACAAACCAAAAGAACCTATGCACTTCTAAATCAAGTGTTCATCCTCATGACAATGCTATAGTATACCAATCAACAATAGAATGTGCATCATAAAATGTAGCACCTTGAATCCTCAATTGCTCTTTAACCAGAACTCTCGTCACACAAACACCTACTACATCATTCTCCCCTTTCCGATGACCAACTTAAAAAAAATATATATAAATATGAGGTACACCCCTCTTTACATGCATTCTACTCAAAAAATAATACATATGAGAATTCTTGAATTGACCTGTGTAGTTATCTAATCAAATGAAATGTCGACCTATTTCAATATATTTTCCTTACAAGATCTCAAAATAAGTCTCAAAACAATGTTGTATGTATACTATAATGAGTGAGATCTATCATCACTCATATAAAAATCATAAGTTCCCTGATTATCTTCCTTTCTTCTTTTGTACCATCAAGGGCATGTCTATATGTGATGTAGACAAAATTAATAATTTGAATGGAATTGTAATATTGAGATTGTACCTCATTTTGTGGTTGCAATGTGTAACTTTCTTCAAAATCGTACTTGCCTCATTTGGTATGACCTAAATATGTTGGTCATGTGTGCTTGAAGGGTCATCTCTTAGCTTAAGAGTATCTACAATTACTTCATGATCAGTATTAGTAACTATCCATAGTTCTTTTGACCTTGGTTTGGCATGATGCTTCAATAACTTAAAATTTGTTTCTATAACAAGATGTGAATACACGAGAATAGTTGTGTTTCTCATAGTCTTCAAATGTAGGTATTGTGACTCTTTCTCATCATATATGCTTGCAACCAAGTTCTAGCAACAATAATTGAACCTATAGGAAACATGAATCAATGATAATCTTACATTGGTTGTTTTAGCTTCTTCTTTTCCTGTATGCCTTGAGCCAACCAATAGTCTAATCTTTGTCCATTCCCTTGTGGTGCAACAACTGCAAAAATATGTCCTGGCTATAGAAGATTTGAAAGACGGTCATAATCAAGTGAACTTTTAATCTCATCATGTAAAGAGGATATTGCTTTAGATAAAGAAGTTAGATACTATGAAATCCAAGTATCTAGCCACTCACTTGACTCGCATTGATCACAGTCACACTAAATACGATTTTGACAAAAACAAGCCAACTCTTGTGTCCAAATGGTCCATGTATTTTCATTTAAGCTTCAAAATGAATACACCTTTGAAGATTATTTCATTTCCTAACAATCCAACTTGTATCTTATTAAGCCCTCATTAAAAAAACAAAAGAACCCACGCACTTCTAAATCAAGTGTTCCTCCTCATGAAAATGCTATAGTACACCAATCAATAATAGAATGTGCATCATAATGTAGCACCTCGAATCCTCAATTGCTCTTTCACCAAATATCTCTTCACACAAGAACCCACTGCATCATTGTCCCCTTTCCCATGCCCAACTAAAAAAACAAAAACTAAATATGAGGTACACCCCTCTCTACATGCATTCTACTTAACTAATAAAACATATGAGCATTCTTGAATTCACCCATATAGTTATCTAACCAAATGAAATGTCGAACTATTGGAATATATTTTTCCTAAAATAACTCAAAAGAATTCTCAAAATAATGTTGCACATACTCCAATGAGTGAGATCTATCATCACTCAAATAAAAATGGTAAGTTCCCTCATTATCTTCCTCTCCTCTTTTGTACCATCAGGGGCATGTTTATATGTGATGTAGAAAAAATTAAAAACCTAAATGGAATTATAATATTGAGATTGTACCTCATTTTGTGGTTCCAATCTATAACTTTTTTGCAAAATCAACCACTGATATAATAGTGCCAATCAAAAAGATTCCTTATACATCCTGAAATGTTGATCCAACCAATAATACTTGTGGCTATACCTTGCATACTTGTAGAAAACGGTTTCTTTAAAAATTTGAAATAAAATCAGCAACACTGACTTCTCTAGAGACCAACACACATCTAGAACATTCACCTCCACTCTTCAAACTATATTTTACGATCTCATATCTCCTTTTTTCAACAATTTTCTTTCCAAATTCATTTTCACTGCACACCTCATGAAAACATGAAACAAACTTTGACAGGCCACCACATTGTGAACACTTGTCATTTATCAATCATTTTTTATAGAAATACCATCCATCATATCTAACACATAAAAATAGATCTAAAAAGTCTCTTGATGACTTCAGAAAATTGCATTGCACCACACTCCTACAAAATTTCATTTATATGTAAAGTAAAATGAATATAGAAGAATAGTTCATGATACATCAAAAATTCAACATGGTATTTATAACAAGTATTACAAATTATAATAGGTATACAATAAAATAGTTTACAAGATTCAAATGACCTTTGTGAGATTTGCAAAGTTGGACATATTTCACAAAATCTTTTGTACAACAACGTTTGTCATAATTGTGAGAAATGTCTAGGATGTAGTGTTCAATCTCAATTGCCAAATCTTAACTTTAAAACATCCTTTACATTGGGAGATACTCTATAGTTAGAGTGCCATAATTGTTCAATTTCCTCCTTTATAGTATCAATTAGCTTCTTATCAACACATGGAATCTTCCCACAAAAAACCGACGTATCATTTTGAAGAGGATCATCGAGTCTTTCTCTTCTTTCAAGTGACCTATCCAATGTTGCACGAATTATTAAATAAATACAAGTTTGTGTCTTAAAACAAGCCTTTCTCAAATGATGGCCTACCAAGAATGTTTTGATTACTTTATGATCAGCTCTCTTATCTTTTTCCTTGCTAATCTTTCCAATAGAATTGAGAGCTCATTGAATTTTGTTTTGACAATAATAGATTTTGTCTCCATCTTTTTGTTCACACAAATATTAAATTTGGCTAGAAAAGGTCTCATTTTGTGTGTCTTTAGACATTGAACAAAAAGTTGACATTTCTCAATCAATGTCTTATTGCTAAAATATTCATTAAAAATTTGTGTAGTCCATAATCAATTTGTTCGTGTTGACCTCTTCCAAATTTTCCATAATGTTGTCAACAACTCGAAGTAAAATCTTTCTAATCATATATATGTTGAATATCTAAGAAACTGAGAGGGGGGGTTGTTGACAATTAAAATCTTCTTCAAACTTTATTCACAAATCCAAAACAACTAGCAGAGTTAATCAAGATAGATAAAACATGAAAGCATATGCACATAATAAATCAGAAGCAATGAACACTAGAATTTACATAGAAAACCCAACAAGGGAAGAGCCACGGAGAATGCTAATTCTCAATAGAAAAACACTAGTTAAGGTGAATTTTACAAAGGATGGCTCACTGCCAAAATGCTCACTACAGAAGGGCTCACGACCTAGAAAGGCTCACTGTCGAAGAAAGAAAGATAGAAAAGATAATCCACAACTGAAACACAATCTGTGTTGTCGGAACTACTTCAAGTAACTATCTACAACACACACAACGACTATATTCTTCCTTTTAGTCTCGCATATCTTATAAACAATTAGCCATTCACAAAATTGCCACACCATCTCATCCAAATCATACAAATACATATACTGTCTCCAGAAAACATAATCTTTTAAGCTGGCCAAGAGAGAGATCTAAAATAGGTCAACACTAAACATTTCAGTGGTGTGAAGGAATGAGAAGTGGACCACATAACAATGTTCTTCATCGAACAGATCAACATGTTACATACATTAACAATGATAGACCTAAAACATACATGCTATACAAATGTCATTACAAAACCTCAACTTCTAGATAAAAACCTCAACTTTCAAATCAAACTAGACCCATGAATAGCACTGAGTAACATCAGCAACACCTCTTTTGAAAATCCAAATTTTCCAAGAAATCACCAAATGACCACCAACATCACATACATACCTATCTTCCGTTGTTGCTCAATATAACCCATCCAAGCCACAAGATTTGACATCAACAACAACATACAACATAATGCTAACAATATGTTTGCAACTAAGTTCCAGCACAAAGAACTAAACTTGTAGGAAACATGAACTCGTGATCATCTTTAATTGGTTTTATTAGCTTTTGATTTTCTTGTATGCATTGTGCCAACTAGTAGTCTAATCTCTCTTCATTCCCCTATGGTCATGATCAAGTGAACTTTCCATCTAATCATGTAAATAGGATATTTATTCAGATAACGGAGTTAGATAGTATGGAATCCAAGTATCTATCCACTCACTTGAATCACATTGATCCTAGTCACACTAAATACGATTCCAACAAAAACAAGTCAACTCTTGTGTCCAAAAGGTCCATGCACTAGCATTTGAGCTTCAAAATGAATGTATCTTTGAAGATTCATTGATTGTCTAGCATTCCAACTTGTCTCCTATTGATCCCTCATCAACAAACCAAAAGAGCTTGAACACTTTTATATTAAGTGTTCCTACTCGTGAAAATGTTGAATTACACCAATAAACAATAGAATGTGCATCACGAAATGTAGGATCTGAAATGCTCAATTGCACTTTAACAAAAGCTCTCTTCACACAAGCACCTGCTCCATCATTCTCCCCTTTCTCATGCCCAACTTCAAAAAACAATTCTAAATATGAGCTACACATCTCTCTACATTCATTGTACTCAATTAATAAAACATACAATCATTCTTGAATTGACCTATGCAGTTATTTGACCAAATGAGATGTCAACCTATTTCAATATATTTTTCCCACAACAACTCAAAAGAATTCTCAAAACAATGTTGTTCACATACTCCAATGAGTGAGATCTATCATCACTCATATAAAAATGGCACTCTGTGATTATCTTCCTCTCCTCTTTTGTACTATTAAGGGCATGTCTTTATGTGATGTAGACAAAAATAGCAATCTAAATGGAATTGTAATACTGAAATTGTACCTAATTTTTTGGTTGCAATGTGCAATTTTCTACAAAATCAACCACTTATATAATAGTACCAATTGGGAAAGATTTATTACACATCCTAAATAGTTGATCCAGCCAATAAGACCTGTGGCTATGCCTTGTATACATGTAAAAAAAAGAAAAAATTAATCTAAAAAAAATCAACGGCACCGACTTCTCTAAAGACCAACTCACATATATAACCTTTACCTCCACTTTTCAAACTATGTTTTACCATCTCATATCTCTTTTTCTCTACAATTTTCTTGCCAAATTTATGTTCACTACACACCTCATAAAAACATGAAACAAATTTTGACAAACCACCACATTGTGAACACTTGTCATTTATACAATAATTTCTATAGAAAGAGCAACCATAATCTCTAACACATAAAAATAGACCTAACAAGTCTCTAGATGGTTTTAGAAATTGCATTACACCACACTCCTACAACATTTCATTAATATGTAAAGTAGAATGAATATAGCAGAATAGCTCATGATACATTTAAAATTCAACATGGCATTTAAAACAAGTAGTACTTATTTTAACAGGTATATAATAAAATAGCTTATAAGATTCAAATGCACTTTGTGAGAATTGTAAAGTTGGATGTGTCTCACAAAATCTTTTGTACAACAATGTTTGGCCTAATTCCAAGAAATGTTTAGGATGTGTGCAATCTCAATTGTCAATTCTTAACTTTAAAACATCCTTTACATTGGGAGATACTCTAGAGTTAGACTGCCAAAATTGTTCAATTTTCTCCTTTACAATATCAATTAGCTTCTTATCAACACGTGGAAGCCTCCAAAAAAAAATAGATCATTTTGAAAAGAATCATTGAGTCTTTCTCTTTTTCCAAGTGCTCTATCCAATGTTGCACAATTTTTCAAACCAATACAAGTTTGTTTTTCAAAACAAGCCTTTTTAAAATGATGGCTTACCAACAAGGTTGTGATCACTCTATGAGTGACTCTCTTATCTTTTTCCTTGCTAGTATTTCTAATAGAATTGAGAGCATTAAATTTCTTTCCAACAATCATAGAATTTTTCTCCATCTTTTTGTTCACACAAATGTTCAATTTGGCTAGCAAAGGTCTCATTTTTTGTAGCTTTAGAACTTGAACAAAAAGTTGGCATTGCTCAGTCAATGTCTTATTGCTAAAATACTCATTGAAAATTTGTGTAACACACAATTAAATAGATCTTGTTGACCTCATCCAAATTTTCCATAATGTTCTCATCATCTTCAAGTAATTATTTTGGGGTTCTTGAGGGTCTTGGATTTGGAATTTGTCTATCTTCCACACAAAGGTCTTTATTTTTCATGTAATTTGGTGATACATAACATTTAGTTGTTTCATAAGAGGATATGAAGAAATGGTAAATGCTTGAAGAACTTCTACAATAACTCTTGAGGAAAGAAACTTTGTTAGTTTGAAAAAACTATGGCTTCTCTTGTCGAGTGAACTGCTTCTCTCGTCATACGAACTTCTCCTACCACGCACTTTGGTCCTGTCGTGGCTATGGAACCCAACCACTCTATGTGTTCCTTCCTATTTAAGACATCTTGGGGAGGATGGCTCTACTCCCTCATCCTTGGATGTACCATTTTCCTCTTCGGCTACGAATGTGACGGCTACAATTTCTAGCTCTGGGGTTGTGGCAACGATCTCGAGGGGGCCCTTTGTTTGGTCTTAAGCAGGTGGCTAAGCGACGTCTTGGTGACAGAGGGTTTATTCATGTCTCTTGTGCTATTTTAGTGAAGGTGACTAAGGAGATTGAGCTGGAGATAGAACATAATGTGTATGTTTTTTTTTCTGATCATGGTGTTATTTGTCAGTTTAGGGATTTTTGGCCCAGCCTCCCTGAGCTGCATGATTGGATCTCCCATTATTGGGAGCCTCTTATTTCTGGTACTATTCATATTTACCCTATGGATAAAGGATTGTTTATTGCAAAATGTGAGAATGATAAGGATAGAAAGAAAATCTTGTGTGATAATTATTTTTGTTGGAAGGATAAATTCCATTTAATGGTTAAACCTTGACACTCTGATTTCAATCATTTTTATGCAACATTTAATAAGCTTTTGATTTAGGTTCGACTTCTTTATCTTCCTCTTCATTTGTGGGTTGATTCTCTTTTTGAGGATGTTGGTAATTCTCTTGGGGATTTTCTTCTAGTGGATAATGATTAATATGACATTCTACACTCAACCTTTGCTTGTATTTTGGTCGAGCTAGATGTTTGAAAAGGTCTTCCTACTGAGATTGTTATCAACTCTTCTAAGGGCAACTAGGTTCAAACCTTGGACTATGAAAGGATTTCCTTTAGGTGTTGAAGATGTTTAAAAATGGGTCATGCAACTGAGTATTGTGGGCTTGAAAAGAAGACTTTGTTGGACGCATGGTAGAAGAGTGCTTCTAATGAGCATTACTTGGTTGAGAAGAAAACTGAAACTCATAAGGTTTCTCATATGGTGGCTCAGGATATTGCAGCCTCTTGTCTAGATGTTTTGGCTTCTAGTGGAGAGGTTGTTGAAGCTGGTCTGCAAAATCATGCCCCTCCTACTAATTCCTTGGGTGTATTTGTATCTTCGCTCAATGATTGTGCTATGGTTGCTAATTCAGGAATTCTTTAGGTTCATGCTTTTCTTGTTGGGAGTTATTGCGCTTCTATGAAGGAGGGTGATGTTGGTGCTCTTTCTCAGAATCTTGATGGATCAACGTTGGGTTCATCAGATTGGTTTGATGAGGCTTCTAAGGTGGAAGAGGGTTGGATTACTGTAAAAGGAAAGAAATCTAAGATGTATACACCCTCTTTTGATATGACTCTTCACTCCCATAAGAGTAGTACTAAAGGAAAATCTTGAGGGTTTCTGTTGGTGAATGTTTGGATTGTCAGCCATCTGGGTTTTTGCTAGTTCTTTGGTTGCCATATGTATTGTTCCATCTTCTGGAGCTTGTTTTGTCTTGGATTTCTGCTTTGATGTTTTGATTCTAAACCTTTTAGAATTTTCTTTGTTAAGAGTTTCAGGGCCCCTTGAAAACCTATTTTTTCCTTAATCCAAAACATTCAGTTGTTTCATAATTTTCAATGTCATCAATGTTATCAACATTTTCATTTTCAATGTCATTTGCAACTATTTCATTTTTGATGTCATTTGCAACATTTTCTTTTTTTGTGTCAACATTTTCATATTCAAGTTGATGTTCAACATTTTTAAATTCAATTCCATCTTCACTTGAAATAACATTTACGAGTGAAGAAGAGTCCTCACCTTGACCAATATTTGACATACCTTATCTTCTTTTCATATGACTTTCTCTATCTTTTTCTCTATATGCTTCAATTTGCTCTATTGTGAATTTTCTCTTGCCTTTTAGTTTACGATCACTGATGCTCCACATTATACCTGCAAAAAGATGGACAAAAATGATTAATAAAGTGAAACTTGTGTAAAAGAGTGCACCAAAAACTAAATTTGTTTGTATCAGACAAGAAACATATGATTCTCGACTACAAAAAGAATGTGGGACCATTGGAATGTTCAAAATGGCCCAATATCCTTTTTTATATGGCTTAAGAATAGATATTTGTTAGCAACGGATATCCATTATCTTTTCAAAAAAAGACCACCAATGAAAATATTTCCCTTAGCCTCCACTTTTTAAGCGACAAATATATTGAATATCAAATCATAACTCATATTTGTTGTGAACGGATATGAATTAAGTCCTAATATATTTCTCTCTCTCTCTATATATATAGTGAGAGAACAAGAGATACGAGAGAGGGGGAGAGAGCGCCATGAGAAAAAGGGGCGAAGGATGGAGGGAGAGGGAGAAAATGATCGAAATCATTGAAATGCCCAATACCAAGGGAGAGAAGATTGAATACCAAGTCATCTCTCTTTAACTTTTTCTAGTTTTAGTTGATAAAAATAAATGACAAAAGACTAAAATATTCAATAATATATAGAGAGTTAATCTTCATTGTCAACTCCATGAACTGCATTTGTCTATGCTGGTCAATTACGCAAAAGAAAAATGAATCGCATGAATTTAAAAAGTTTTGGAGAAGTAGCTCATCTTGGGCGTGTCGTGGAAGAAAAAGAAGGTCGATTAAATTAAAATAAATTGAGTGCGATTAAAATATCATATCATAAGCAACAAATGTTGGTTTCCTGTTGAGTGCGATGAGAATAGACTACTGCACCAGGCCAATCACTCCACAAATGACGGCTCTTTTAGTGCAGTGAACCAGGCCAATAAATAGACTAAGTCTCCATCATTGCACTTACCCAGTGTTGCCGAGTCAATCGCGTGAGAGAAAAGTGAGGCACACAGGAAGTAGCTCAGTTTCTTCTTATACCACTCAAAACAAAATTTGAGTCCAAGAATAGAGAGAAGCAGCTCATCTTCAGCCTTCACATCATTCATCACTTCTCGACAAAATTGTACTCCAAACAGAGAGAAATTGTAAGACATTTCAATGGGTTGTGGAAAATGGGAGAAAATTATCAGATAGCTCAGTTGTCTTTTGTTACGCCCCGATCAAGTGTCTTTTCAACTCCACTTTGAACGGAAGCCAAATAATTAGCGGCAGATTATCTCTTCTTATTATGTCATGTCTTCATGCACATTTTCTGTTTTTATACAAATTTAAAATTATTAAAGAATCTAATTTACAATTTTTTAGTAGAGCAATTATTGTTGAGGAATTTAAAATTGATTGTGGAAAATAGAGTGGTTAGAAATGAACAATTATATATTGAAAAAACTTTAGTGGTTTTATAAATTTCTTTCTTTCTTTTTCATTTACTTTCAAATTTTATCTACAAAACTAATTATTAATACTATTCATTCACATATGTAAATAAAATAGGCAAGAACTTTTGATCTGAAAATTACGATTACACTTACTATTTGAAATATTGATCTCTATCTGTGAATGAATTTATATTTATTCACTCTATTTATTTACATTCACATTTTTTATAACACACCAAATTCAAGAATTTTAATGTATTATCCATTCATTGTTGTTGAAAGCATCAAACACATCAATAGACTTTTCTAGTTTGTCATTATCCAGTTCTATTGTCTTAACAAGCAATCTCATAGACTAAATATTAGTGAGACTTTCTTGAACTTTCTCAAGACAATTCTAGTCCATCACATGTTGACACTAGAAGGTAGAGTTTCCTCCTACAAGAACCAATTGTAAGATTGAAATTTTGAATTTCAACAACAATTTAAGGTGTTGAAATTTGCATCAAAAAGTAGAAACTTTCCCCAATTCTATGGCATTATCAATTGATTTTATAACCACAAATTTAATATATCACATCATTCAATTTTATTTATCTAAACAAGTAGAAAACTATTAAATTTTCATACAAAATATTAATTAAAAAAATTATTTTAATGTGTGAAGTAGTTTCACCCAACCATCTACATGTGTTTCTAGATCCTTGGCCCCCCTCATCATCCAACAAGTTTTACTCACGTCTTCCCTCCTATTTGTCCATGGCCATCAACATAGGTTCCAAAGATTTTCTTTTTGAAATTAAATAAAAGGAAAAATCAAAATCAATAAATGAAGTTAAATATTTTTTATTAAAAATAATACAAAAGTCATAATTACATTTATGAAATTATTATTTCTTTTGGAAGGTTTTACTCAAAATAAATAAGATTTTTTTTCATAATCATTTATCTTTTTCATATTTTATGCAGTGGCAACATGTTGACCCATGATTCATATGAGCACCACTTGCTCCTAATGATTTTTACTTCCAAACAAGGTTAAGAGAAAAAAAATAGCACTAAAAATGAGTTGTAAGAAGAAACAGTACACAAAGTGTATACTATGCAAGATCCAACAGCAATGAAAACAAAGAGAAGGGTGGAAATAAACTCCACCAAATAATCCATGGATGTTTTTGATACTATATTATTAATATGAATAAAATGTTGTGTACTTTCATTTGATTTAACATATAACAATACTTTTAGATTGGTTGGGCTCTCCATAATCTATAAAATCAAGTGTCATTATTAGAATAGATAAATGAAATGTCATATCCAATTATAAAATTAAGAATCTACATCTTATATAACTTGGAAAGGACAATCTTGTAGAAGCTATTGGATTGCATTATTTAAAAATAAAAAATTAGATTCTTATTATTTTAACAAAAAAATATTTTAAATTAAAATATTTAAATATTTTGAAACAATAAAAGATAATATTGTATAAAATTCATTATTAATTGTTGAAAGTTAAACTAATATAAATATCAATGATTATCATTAATTGATTTTCAATTCATTTTTTATAAAAAATCAAAATTTTATATAAAATAAATATTATTTTATAAAAAAATTAATTTGTCTACAAAAATATGCTAACGATAACTTATTAAAGATCATGAATATAATAACTAAAATACTAATAATAAATAACTCATAAAAATTATTTTTTCTACATAAAGAAAACAAATAAATCATTTTTTTATGATCTTCTTTGTAATTGAGAATTTAATCTAGATCTCCATGTCGGATAAAAGTGTAAGAACCTCTTAATTCTGTAAATGTTAGCCACACGATTTAGCAGAAAATGTTATATCGGTCTACAAAAGATAATAAACATATTGTTACCTACGGTAAAGTAATTAAAACATGCTCTATCACGTACAATGACAAATTTATAAGCGGACCTGAGTCCTAAACCACACTTATGTCATTTGGCCTTCCTCTGCAAAGCAAGCCGACAATGAAGATGAAGATGAAGATGATGATGCTTCCTCTGCAAAGTATGGCCTCCAAAAATTTCATATGAAGAACTTGCAAATGCAACTGGTGGGTTCAATGATGAAAATCTTTTAGGAATGGGTAGTTTTGGGTCGGTTTATAAGGGATTCTACAGAATGGTACAAATATTGCTGTTAAAGTTCTCAAGCTGCAAGATGAACATGCTCAGCAAAGTTTCAGTAGAGAATGCAATGCATTGAAGAGAGTTCGACATCGGAATGTAATTAAAAGCATTTCAGCATGTTCCAACCTTGATTTTAAGGCCTTAATTCTTCCATTCATGTCAAATGGAAGTTTAGAGAAATGGCTATACCCTCCTGAAGAGGGTGGATGCAGATTAAATTTGAGTGATCGAATAAGGATAGCAATGGAGATAGTACAAGGAATGGCATACCTTCACCATTATTGCTTTGTTCAAGTGATTCACTGTGACCTCAAGCCCAACAATGTTCTATTAGGAGATGACATGACTTCATACATAGCAGATTTTGGCATTTCCAATATTATTTTTGGAAATTCCATGGGTTCTTTGACTTCTACAGATGCATTTAAAGGATCTGTTGGCTACATTGCACCGGGTACAGATTTCTTGCTATTGAGCTATACAATTTTATTAATTTTCTTTTTTTATCTTAGAGACCATCGAATGTATCAAATGACTAACAAGTAACTTATTGTTCTTTAATTGATATTATAGAGTACAGAATGGGTGGAAATCTTACTACTAAAGGAGATGTGTACAGTTATGGAATTTTAATTTTAGAGTTGTTGACAAGGAAAAGACCAACAGGGGATATATTCGGTGAAGGAATGAATCTACAAAAATAGATAGAAATGCATTTTCCTAATAGAATCTCAGATGTGGTGGATAATTTTCTGCTAATAGATGCTCATGAATCAGAGACATCAATGGTAGTGGAATGCCTTACTCAATTTATACAAATTGGGCTGTTTTGCACAAGGGAGTCACCTCAAGAGCGACCTGATATGACTGGGATAATTGATAGATTAAATACAATTAGAGGTGCATTTCTTGGTACCCCTAAAAATCCTCAATTACCAATAGATATCACACCTTTTATTGATGCTGAAAGAAATATGAAAATGCCTGAGAGGGAAAATAGGGGAAGTTCATCTATGTCTACATCCTAAGCCAAAATAATTTTTCTTGCTTTATTTATTGTCCAATCCAAAACACATGATGTCCTAATGTATCATTTTGGATAATATAGTCTATTGTGAGTAGATGAAATAATGTTATAATATTTTTTGCTTCTGCTACCTATATGGTATACTACTTAGATATAATTTAGGTTCCCACATTTGAAATTGTGAGTGGATGTGATGTATTTTGGACATATCAATCATTTGGATATATGATTAAATATGCATCTTAATAGAATGGAAAATCTTGTAAAAGAGATATATAATTTTAATTACTATTAAATATGAAATATTTTGTTGTATTACTTTTATATTACTGATATTAGATTTCTCCAATATACTATTTTAATTGCTTTTATTTTTTAATTGGACTGTTTGATTATTTTTTGTATCAATATTCTGGATCACACTCCATGATTCATCATAAAAACAGCATAGAGCTCACAGAGACATAAAATGAATAATATATATTATTTTTTTAATGCTAAATAATTGTTAAATTTATATTATTTTTTTCACAATTATTATTAAAAAAATTTAGAAATCAATAATTTGTCAAAACTACCAAAATC
Organism: Cryptomeria japonica; assembly: GCF_030272615.1. NCBI lineage: Eukaryota > Viridiplantae > Streptophyta > Pinopsida > Cupressales > Cupressaceae > Cryptomeria > Cryptomeria japonica. The sequence continues at coordinate 302,008,088 of NC_081408.1, forward strand.
TATTTCAATCGCAATTGTTAAATGAAAAGCTAAAAGAGTAGACACGGTATGAGAATGATATTGTTAACAGAGTGTGAAATTTTAGAACTTTAAGCCTACACAATCATCCTTGTATAAATATTTCATTGCACATTAGTACAACACGGAGGCCAGACATGATTACATGATTACAACATTCTGTACATCGTCACACTGTACGGTTAAAGTCACACGTTGCTATCTTATCACTATTTTCCATGAGCATTATGTGTAAAGAGATATGATTCATTCCCACTCTCTCAGTAGATAAGAGATATGATTAATCTTTTGAGGAGGAAATTAAAGACACCAAGGACTGCATCAAATATATTATTGAACAAGACCTACCTTGCAATGTTTACAGCAGCATAACTTGCAATGTGACATAACCTCCTAGTTAGGTTTAGATGGTCAAATTAAGGGAGAAACTGAAGAGAGAGTAGCAGAGTTGATTAGTGAAAATCTGCAAGGAAAGAGGTGTCTTGTGATTTTAGACTTGATTAGGTTAATTTCAAAAACAAAGATAAGAATTGACAGTTGAAAATATTATTATAAAAAAATTAATTTGAAATGGATTAGAGGGTTCTGTTCTTAAATTAATGATGAAATATGGATGTGTAGACTGGTATACTTAGCTGATTTTAATGATGATATATTTGACATTTCATGCACCATCACACTTTGTTCAAGGATCCATGTAATCTTTGTACATGGAACTATTGTTTTTATTCTAACTTTGGAGTTGTATTTGTATCCTGCTTTGTTCTGTAAATGATTTGTGCATCAACACTTTTATGATTTGATTTTGGAGGATAAGATTCTTTGTATAATAATTTTCGAGTTCTTTTTTTCTCATCTATATATATCTTTTAGAATTCATGCATGAAGTTTATCTACCTCTATGGTAAATCATTTAGTATTTTTATAAATTTTGTTAAATGACTTGATCAAATATTGGATTATAGAGAATTATTTCAATTCTAACTACTTTCCTTCCTAAACAAATTTAACATATTGGTATAAAAAAAAATGAATAGTCTCACATTATTTTGTCTCTGTCTTTCAAGTAATATGTATTCTGCAACCTAAATATAAATAATATTGTTGTAAATGATGAATAATGATGAACAACAAATACCCTAATCGGTACTAAGAGGGGAGGGGGGGAGGGGGGCGGGGCATGAATCAGTACATACAAAAACTTCTCCACAACTTATCAAGTTAAAACAATGCTAACCGGTTGCCTTTATCACTGAACTTAACCATGGCAATACCGGTTAAACACAATAAGACTTCAAATCGCTAAACCAATAAAACTGAATACTTCAAATAACATTCAACACTTGATAACTACTTCACCAATATACTCATGTATGTGTTGTATCAGTAATACCATAACCATTAGCTTTGCATGCATATTCACCTAAACAAAGACTACTCAATCATCACATGAAAAATGCACAACTCATGACACAGATTTTTCACGTGGAAACTCAAATGGGAAAAACCACGGTGGGGATGAATACCCACAAGCTTGTTTTTGAACTCTTTTGAAGCTTTCTCTGTTAGGAGCCTAGTCCGGTTAAAGACTTTACAATAAGGTTATGTTAGGAACCGATCCTGTTAAAGATCACTAGATTAAGGGATGGCTACATACCCTGTTAAAGGTTCAAACCCTGTTAAAGGTTACCTTGCTAGAGGAGTTAAAGAACTCAATGATCTTGAGTCACCTGGTTAGAGGATTTGTAATAAGCTTGTTAAAGCTACCTGGTAAAGGGATTTTCTGACTATTGAAATGGTTAGAAGACAACAGGTAAAGTTCTGATCTGATAACAGTACTACATGCTAAGGCAGATCCTTTTCAGCTCCTCTACTCTGCAATCACACTGCAGTTTTCCACTCACTGGTCTGGCAAGTATCTCATCACTCGGATACAAACACATTTTCCAACATAAACAATAACAACCATCATTGACCTTATAGACAACAATTAGGTCGGTAGCATAAACCCTAAACCTTAAACATTTTAGGTTTACAATAACAAGCAGTCCAATCCTAACCATTCAAATACTTTGTATAGAATAAAATGATCTCAAATAGGTCACAAGTCATTCTGCATCCTCCATTCTTCACCGCATATGGAAATTAGTAACCCATCATGCTCTCTTCATATACCGCTAAGAAGAATGTTCATTCTTGAGGTAGACATTTAATACAATCGATCTTCACATGCAAGATCCTGAATGAAATCCTTCACGTGCACAAAACTGACGTGGCATCTGGATCTCATCCTTATCTCTTAGCTAACTCATCACAGAATGTCACTGGTTGCATCGCACAAGCTAGATTGCCAAACCAGAAACCCTAGAGCTGAGACTACCAACTGATAGTCACACTTAGTGAAACCCTGACACTGATCCACTTCATCCCTTCATACTGGTTCTCCTACACTTATTGACATCAATGACAACATACATTATCATCATACCGGTTCATCATATGCCAATAGTAAATAATAGAAAGAGCGAACATAGTTACCCAAGGAATGAGAAATAGTTAAGGTAGATTTAAATATTTAATGAGAAAGTGAAATGTACTAAACATAAAGAAGGGTCTTGCAAACCTACATAATCATGTCTCCTATCTTTATAAAGAATATATATGAGAATGAAAATATTTACCATACAATCTTCATATGCTTTTTGTATATCTAGTTGTATTATGGAGCTAATAAGTATATCGAAGTTTTAGTTCATATATGTGTCTAGATTTATTAATTACTATATGGGTGACTATTGTTTCTTTTTGTGTGTGTTTCACAAGTAGATCTCACATAAGATTTAAAATCCCTCATGTACCTTAGGTGAGTAGCCTATATAACAACTTGTCAATGAGCCAAGTTATCTAAATGCTTTACAATTAGTCTTACACATGAATATGAATTTTGGCTGACATTTTGGCTCCATTACTAGGATCTCATCTTTATCTATGTTCAATATGAGGTTTGTGGAAAGTAACACATGGTGATGCCAATTAGTGATTTTGAGTAAAATGTTAGGAGTATACGTGCCAAGAGGGGCTAGTTGATGAATTGCCACATGAATGTTGTAAGTATATATTGTATGATGATTTATATGAAGCTTTCTTTGTAGAGATGTCAAGTTATTTGTTTAAATGGTTATCATTATGGTATGCTTGTGTTGGAGAGAATAATAGCATAGAAAAATCTTGTATTAAACAACTTAGAAGTTTAATTTGGACTTGTGACATGGACATGTGCTTATGAGTCATCATGGAAAGTTGGATCTTTGAATTTCCAATCACCAACTGTTCTTGTTTTGATAAAGGTCCTTACTAAGTTTCTAACCCCATTTTTAAAAAAATTAAGTAAAACACACTATGGGTAAATATCTTGTTGGTTGATAAGTGCATCAAGACAGTCAATAAAGAGAAGGTTTAAACCACATAGTAGGGGGAAGACACTAAGGGAAATATTTTGTTGATGATTTGAGGGTGTGTAGTCAAAGGAAGTCTTAGAATATAATGTTGAGAGAAATTCAATCAGAGACATAATGTCATAATCACTAGAAGGGCATTATGTACACAAAGAAAGGAGTATCATAGAGGAGGGAATGTTAGGGAAGGTGAAGACCCTTGTGAACATAAATATCATTAAAATAAATTATTTTCATATAAGGATTGGACCAAATGGATTCATGGTAAAACACATCTATGAGGTTTGTATATATGTTGCACCTAGTCAAAGACAACGTGGTTTAACTTGTGCACTCTAATGGAAAAGAACTAGTCATGCCTTGGAAACTCAAGCTAGTGTAAATAACTAGTGTCAATGTATTTCTATTACTGATAACAATGATACATGGTTTCATTAAATAAAGACCTAAGAGAATAATAGATTTATGAGAGTTTGATAGGATAACAAAAATATTTAGAATAATTACATAGGAAAATACATTATAAGATAAATTGAAATCACTAAGAGTGAGCATACAAAACCCACCATTGATTATTGTTTATGTTCCGATATAGATTAAAATGTTTGCTTTATTAATAGATATGAGAGTGAATTATGTCATTGACAAGCATGCAACTTTTTTTTAAAGTCGCATATAATTTAATTAATTGAACATGCCAATTTTGGTTATTCGCAACAACACTTGGAGGATGTGCATAAAACTAGCAAGTAAAATTTGATCCTACAAGTACACAATGTAGTCATAGTTATTAGAAATATTATTGGACTAAAGGGTAAGTGCACAAAGATGGTGGTCAAAAAGGGGGGTATAAGTGGACACCTTTTTTCTGAAATCAAGTGAACTTGAACTTGGAGGCAAAATTTGTAAGTCATCCACTCAAGATATGAAGATAATCAAAGAAAAAATATTGTATTACTCTGAATCTAGTTTCCAAACTACTAATTTCTTTCAAAATTGGATAAGATTAAGGGGGTCAAATCCTTCACGCACGAAAAACAAACCCTGATTTTTTCAGAAAACATAACATAGTGCCTGACATGCACATCACAAAAGTCATAGTTAGATTTAGTATTTTGACAAATCCTTTGGTAGAAACATAGTTAAGAGTGAGCACTAGAAGATGTGTATTTTTTTGTAATTTTTTGTTGAGTATTTGTTTTTTTATGATTTTTCTGATCAAGCATATCCTGAAAATTAGGTACTTGTTTGTGCACAAAGCATAAGTTGCATTAAAAAAATAAAAAATACAAATTTTTTTTGAAATTGTAAAAAATCAAGTTCACTACAATAATATATAAGGTTTTTTAAATTTGGATAAGTATATCAAAAGTTATTAAAAAGAATGGTGCACGTATGTCTATGAAAACTATGGAGACACTAGTAAAAGAAATTCAATAATAATATGTTATTGTTGTTCAAATTTTAAAAAAATCATATGGTTAGTAAGCTCAAAAGATGGGTGAAAATATGGTGGAAATTTTAGAAATACCCACTTGATGATGTGTAAACCTGATGATGACAAAGTTGAAAAACCAAGTTCATAAAATAAAACACGCCAAAAAGGAGGGAAATGGAGGGAAATCAAACTTCCAAACCATAGCTTTGTCATCTAGGCCTATTTCCAAGCCTAAACAGACAAAAGAGCGTACGGGGTACCTATGGTATAAAAATCATGTATGGGGTACTTATGGTGTAAGAAGCGCGTACATTCTATCTTAACTATAAAAAGCGTGTACACGCTATTTTTACTATAAAAAGCGTGTACATGCTATTTTTACTATAAAAAGCACGTACGAGCTATTTTTACTATAAATAGCACATACACGCTAAGTTTTATTAAATTTTGGGAGTGTGTATAATATGATATTGTATATTTAATATGTGTATATACATATAAGAATATTGACAAGGTGGCCAGTTTTCTTTTTTTAAAGAAGATAGGATATAAAGTAGAACGTTTGAAGAAAATGAACGTATTGGTTTCTTTGGATCGTGTGGATGTATTGGTTAGATAATCTTTATGGGTCATATGGTGTACTAAGGGGTCATATGATGTATTATGACCCCTTAGGTGTCGTTATGGGTCATATGGTGTCCTAAGGGGTCATATGGTGTTCTTTGATCCCTTAGGACACCATATGACCCCTTAGGACTCCATATGGTGTCGTTATGGGTCATATGGTGGCCTAAAGGGTCCTATGGTATTCTATGACCCCTTAGGATACCATATGATCTCTTACGTTTCATTAGAGGTCATATTATTTCCTAAGAGGTCATATGGTGTCTTATGACCCCTTAGGATACCATATGACCCCTTAAGACACCATACAACCCATAACGACACCATATGGTGTCCTAAGGGGTCATAGGATTCCATATGACCCCTCAGGATGCCATATGACCCATAACAACACTATATGGTATCCTAAAGGGTCATATGGTGTTCTATGACCCCTTAGGACACTATTTGGAATCATTATAGGTCCATGGTGTGCTAAGGGGTCATATAGTGTCCTATGACCCCTTAGGATACCATATGGACCCTTAGATGTTGTTAGGGGTCGTATTGTGTTCTAAGGGTCATATGGTGTCCTATGACCCATTAGGACACCATATGGTATCATTATGTGTCTTATGGTGTCGTATGACCCCTAGGACACCTTATGACCACTTAGGACACCATATGGTGTCATTAAGGGTCATATGGTGTCCTAAGAGGTCATATGGTCTCCTACGACCCCTTATGACACTTTTTGACCCCTTAGGACTCCATATGGTGTCCTAAGATGTCATATAGTGTTTTATGACCCCTTAGGACACCATTTGCTGTCATTATGGGTTGTATGGTGTGCTAAGGGGTCATATGATGTCTTATGACCCCTTAGGACTCCATATGACCTATTACGTGTCTTTATGGGTCATATGGTGTTCTATGATCCCTTAGGACACCATATGATCCCTTAGGACTCCGTATGGTGTCGTTATGGGTCGTATGGTGTCCTAAAGGGTCATATGGTATTTTATGACCGCTTAGGACACCATATGATCCATTAGGTGTCATTAGAGGTCATATTGTTTCCTAAGAGGTCATATGGTGTCCTATGACCCCTTAGGACACCATATGGCCCCTTAAGACACCATACAACCCATAACAACACCATATGATGTCATAAGGGGTCATAGGATTCCATATGACCCCTCAGGACACCGTACAACCCATAACAACACCATATGGTGTCCTAAAGGGTCATATGGTGTTCTATGACCCCTTAGGACACAATTTGGCATCATTATAGGTCCTATGGTGTGCTAAGGGATCATATAGTGTCCTATGACCCCTTAGGATACCATATGGACCCTTAGATGTTGTTAGGGGTCGTATTGTGTTCTAAGGGTCATATGGTGTCCTATGACCCATTGGACACCATATGGTATCGTTATGTGTCTTATGGTGTCGTATGACCCCTAGGATACCTTATGACCACTTAGGACACCATATGATGTCATTGGGGGTCATATGGTGTCCTAAGGGGTCATATGGTCTCCTACAACCCCTTAGGACACTATTTGACCCCTTAGGACTCCATACGATTTCGTTATGGGTCGTATGGTGTTCTAAGAGGTCATATAGTGTTTTATGACCCCTTGGGACACCATTTGGTGTCATTATGGGTCGTATGGTGTGCTAAGGGGTCATATGGTGTCTTATGATCCCTTAGGACTCCATATAACCTCTTACGTGTCGTTATGGGTCATATGGTGTCCTAAGGAGTCGTATGGTGTCGTATGACCCCTTACGACACATGTATGGATCCCTAAGATACCATATGACCTCTAAGAATACCATATCACATGAAAAAACACAAAATGGTGTCCTTCAATTTTAGGTTCTCCTATGACCCCTTAGGACTCCATATGGTGTCTTTATGGGTTGTATGGTGTCCTAAGAGGTCATATAGTGTTCTATAACCCCTTAGGACACCATTTGGTGTCATTATGGGTCGTATGGTGTGCTAAGGGGTCATATGGTACCCTATGACCCCTTAAGACACATGCATGGATCCCTAGGATACCATATGACCCCTAAGAATACCATTTTACCCTAGAGAGGGAGAGAGGGGGAGGAGAGGGAGAGAATGGGAGAGAGATACACCTAAGAGAGGAGGAAAGTGTGATAGAGAGATAGAGACTGAGAGGGAGAGTCAAGAGATAAATGTGAGAGAGAGAGAGAGAGAGAGAGAGAGAGAGAGAGAGAGAGAGAGAGAGAGAGAGAGAGAGAGAGAGAGAGAGAGAGAGAGAAAGAGAGGTTGAGAGATAGAGAGAGTCTGAGTGAAAGGCAGGAAGGGATGGAAGGATATTACAAGAGAGTAGAGAGAGAGAGGTACGAAGAGAGGGAGAGAGCGAGAGAGTGAGAGAGAGAGGTAATGAGAAAGGGAGAGAGGGAGGGGGAGGGGAAAGGGAGAAAATGAGAGAGAGACACCTGAGAGAAGGAGAGAGTGAGATAGAGAGAACAAGGATGAGAGGGAGAGATAAAGAGATAAAGAGAGAGAGAGAGAGAGAGAGAGAGAGAGAGAGAGAGAGAGAGAGAGAGAGAGAGAGAGAGAGAGAGAGAGAGAGAGAGACTTAAGTGAAAAATAGAAAGGGAGGGGGGGAGGTAGGGAGAGAGTGGGAAAGAGATACACTTGACAGAGGAGGAGAGTGAGATAGAGAGATAGAGGCAGATAGGGAGAGAGACTTGAGAGAGAGAGAGAGTGAAACTTGATAGAAGAGGAGAGAGAGAGATAAAGGTTGATAGCCAAAGATGTGATAGAGAGAAGGAGAGAGACTTGAGAGAAAGAGAAATGGAGTGAGAGGGGGAGAGAGAAAGAGAGTTAGAGGGAAAGAAATACTTGACAAAGGAAGAGAAAGGGAGGGGGAGGTAGAGGGAGAGAATGAGAGAGAGAGACACTTAAGAGAGGGGGAGAGAGTGATGGACAGAGATATTTGAGAGAGGGATAGATGAAAGAGGGAAAGAGGGTGAGGGAGATGAGAAAGAGAGGGAGAGATACCTGAGAGGGAAGAAAGTAGAGAGGGAGATGCCTAAGAGACAAAAAGTAGGGGTTAAGGAAGAGAGGGGAGGAATGTAGGGAAGAGAGGGGAGGAATGTAGGGAGGAGATGAGAGAGATAATGCTGATATGAGTATGTTGATTACTGAAATTTGACTGACTGAAATTTATAAGAATACTCAAAAAACTAGAATCTGCATTATAACTCTTAGAGATCTGGAACCACTCTCAAACATCCTGACAATATATACACAAAATATAACTAAAACCTAATGGAATGTTAAATGAATTGCATTTTATTGACAGAAAAACATGTACATGGTTTACAAACTAAAATCGCATACGAGGTTTCTAGTTTCTAAACTGCGTACACGGTTTTAGTTTTTAAACCATGTATGTGGTTAGTATGGTTTAAACTACATACATGGTTTATCTTTGGTTAGGCTCTGCAAAACGAGCCTAAATGCATATGGGGTTCTTTAAATTTGAAATACCCCATGCGTGTTTTGGTGTTTTTCATGTTTTTTTTTGGTGTGTCCACTTTTCTGACCACCATCTTTGTGCACTTACCCTAAATAGGAAGATCACCTAATAATTAATTAATCATTATCTCCTTTTACTTTATTACACAACTAAGATAAACTTAGGAGTGATTTTTTATATTCATATTGGGCTAATTTTAGGTCATATTGTCTCATTACATAGGATGGGAATACTTGTCATGATCTAGTTTAATCATCACCTAAGGTTTTCTAGGGTTTGTAATTATTTTTATAAACATTAATTTGTACATTGTATTTATCAAAGCGGTCCCCACTATTAGCAATCAAGCCTTTAGTAGCGCCTAGATTCAACCCACCTCTAAGTATGACCTTACTAGAACTAATCATCTATTTGAGGACTCTGATTGGGATTAGGTATCCTTAGCCAGTGAGCTTGCCAATTTTTGGGAGCTCACGAACCAACATAATCCTCCTATGTCCTTGAACGATGAAGATGGAGATTTATTTAGCATGGGTGGAGACGACCCTTTCACAGAAGTTAGAAGGAAGAGGGGAAGGCCATTGGGGAAGAAGAAGGTCTCTCCCCTCCCAAAAAAGAAGGATAAAAGAGAAGAACTTCCCAAATGCTTCAATAGTTTTAAAAATTAAAAGGATTTCTCTACTCAATAGTTGTTATGGATTTAAGTCTAATCTCTTCGAACATTATGGGGCCAAAATCCTGTGACAAAAAACATATCATTAGAAGATATCTTAACCAACATAAGAATATGGACATTCTCCTATTGCAAGAAGTGAAAGCCTCAAAATTTTTGTTAGAAGTCAACCTCAAATTCATTTGGAAGGATGCCTTATAGTTCACCACCCATCATGACAAGGGAAGAGGTGGTGTTGCTATTTTGGTGATTAGGAAATGGGAATCTAAGCCTGTTGATAGTGGCACTTCCCCCTACAACAGAGTTGCCTAGGTTGTCCTAGAAGTGGAAGGATCAAAGGTGGGTATATGATCTACCTATGCCCCTAATGATTATAGGGATAGAATTAATCTTTGGAAATGGATGACTTTCCTCCTAGATATCCCATGGATACTAAGCGGGGAATTTAACATGATTGAGAATTATAAGGATAAGAGTGGGGGTCTCACTATGGATTGGAAAAGTGGAGAGAAATTGTTTTGGGATAGGATAAAGTCTAAATTGAATTTGTTCAATCTGTTGGTAGGAAGTAGAAAGGATTATAACAACATTTGGTTCACCTGGTGCAATGCTCAACAAGGAACCAGGAGAATCTACTCCTGGTTGGATCGGTTCTATGCCAATTCTTTTGCTTGTGCAGTCAAGCAAGACCCTAATGGGTGCACTGTCAGAGTAATCCCTTTTACTCTCTTTGACCATCATCTTATCATGGCCCAGATCTTTGCTAACTCTTTTATGGCCCCTCCTATTAGGAGACCAGATAACTTTAAGCTTAATAATAAAATATTGTATAATCAAGATATTAGGAATTCTCTGTATATTATAAGACAAATTAATAAGTGGAATCATTTGGATATCTCAGCTATCTCTAAATGGAACATGAATGTTAATAGTTGGAGAACCCTTTCCCAGACCCTAGGCACCAAATTTTCCAAAGATGGTAGAAGAACTGTGATATAACTCAATATAACCTCCTTACATAAGAAATTATTGTTTAGAATGATCCACACAATATTGGCATGTCTTTATCTATCTCCCATACCTAAGATAAACTCATAAATATTCAACATAAGAAAGCACAAGGAGCTAAGGTCAAGGCCAAGATCAACTAGATGCAGTTCAGTGATAAAGGTTCCAAATTATTTTTTTAACATGCTCAGGCATAAGGAGTTCAAGGAGAGAGTGGATAGAATTTGGGAGGATGGAGGGGAATTGACTGATTTGGAATATATCAAAGAAGTGTTTTTCCTCTATTATGATGAACTCTTCACTTCAGATTGTGACTCCTCCTACAACAAGAATGCTCTTGACCGGTGCAGAACCCTTATTCCTAAAATAGATTACTTATGGAGATGTTGTTGTGCTCAGTAAACCTTTCCCCCTTTAGGAGATTAGGAATGACATTGATACTATGAGGAATGACAAAGCCCCTGGACCAGATGGGCTCTCTACTGAATTTTACAAAGCCAACATGGAGTGGATTGTAGAAGACCTGCTTCAAGTTTACCTAGAAGCCTTGAGTGTTGGGACTTTAGGTCTTGAGATTAATAGAGGGGCCATTAAGTTGATCCCAAAATATGGGGATAAGTCCCTCATCAAGAATTGGAGACCAATTACTCTCCTTAGTGTGTCTTACAAGATTCTAGCCAAGATGTTGGCTCTCAGACTAGAAGGAATCCTTCCATGTAGTACCCCTCCTCGATCAGCCTCTTTTGTATGTTTTGAGTTACTTCAGTGACTGTTCTGTGGAACATTATTATATTTTGATTCGGATATTATGCAATGTTATTTCTTGTTTTATCTGGATTTATGGTATATGATTTTATGCAGTATTTTAGTGCTTATGAGCAATGTTAGTTTTATGGATCATTATCATGGACTGACACTTTTCCCTTATATTGCGATGCATTTTTATATGTTGTGTGTTTGCAAGTGTATTGGAATGTGAGGGGATGATTTTCCTTCACTCACTCCAGTGAGATAGGGAACGTCATGATTCTCCTTCATCGGTGTGCGTGTCATGTCTGAATATATATATTGGTCTATATGCACGTGTGGTTCTTTGGTGCAGGATATTGCAAGTACTAGTATCGGGTAGTACGGGGTATTGACTCCACTTGGTTTCGCAGGTCTGAGCATGCCTTATATATCTGATGGGAGTGGAGGAGATAGTTTTTGTACCCTAGCTTGACCGCAGTAACACACGTGTGAGTGTTGTGAGTTGGTTGTGTTTTCCCGTCTGGCTGTTATGCATGTCATGGTGCCTTGGTTTGGTCATTTGAGAGTCGTCATTAGATCTATCTTGGTTTTGAGTGTTTCCATTTATTTAAATGGTTATTTAATTTAAATGGATGATGCTATCTTGTGTTGGCATAATCATTTAATTAATATGCTTTGTGATTATTGATTTCTTTAAATTAATGATTGCTAGATTAAATGGTTAAATGGCATAATTTATTGTGTAAGTTGCATAATGTATTTTTGTGAGATAAATAAATTGCCTAGCCATTTAAAATAAAAAAGGTTAAATTCTTATGTTGAAGGAAGTATTTATGGAAAAAGAAATAATTAAAAGTTTTCAATTTTATTTTTCCATTTGGCCTTTTTAAATTTAATCACTGGAAAGAATTATTATTTTGGGAAAAGAAATAAATCTGATTGCCTTTTAGTTTTAAAATATTTAAATTTGATTGGATGAAAAAATTTAATCTAGAAGCTTGGGTTAAAAGATATTTTGGGCATCCATTCTAGGCATTCACGGCAGGAGAAGAAGAGAATTTTGGAGAGAAAATTCTGGAAAACCTTCCTGGAGAAGCTGGAAATTCGACCTGGCTGCAAGACTGGTTGTTCTTCATCTCTTTGCTTGCGAATTGCTTCAAGGTTGGAGGTTTCCTTCTTGTTTTGAATTTGTTTTGTAATTTTCAATTTGCTTCCCGTGCATGGAAATTTATACAATCTTCCTATAGATGTTTGTGGAATGATTGAAATGGAAGAATTAGTGTTTATTTCTATTGGTTTTGTGAAATCTATATCATATGGTTGCATTGAGGAAAGAAATGTTTCATTTCTCTATCTGATGTGTGTTTTGTTCTTGGAAATCAATTTCTTGCTTTACCTTTTCTTTTGAAAGAATGAACTTTAGATTGGGTTGGTTGGGTGCTTCCTTGTTTCTTGTTGTCAAGATTTGGTTAGTCATTCTTTCCAGTGTGTTTATTTCACCATTTAGCTTGTTGGTAAACTCTTCCTTGAAATTTTGGAAATTGGCACTGTATGTGTGTGCTTGTGAAATAATTCTAGAAATGAAGTGTTACCAATTCAAAGAGGTAAGTGTTACCAGTTTGAAGAGGTAAGTGTTACTAGTCGAAGAGGTAATTTTATAAATGGAATGTTTAAAGTGGTATTGCATGATGTAATGTGATTTTCATGTGATTTATATTACGTGGTTAATAAATTTATCAATGAAAATTAAGGCATGAATTAGAGATTCAAATGGGTAGATTTGGAATATTGATTTGGAAATTGATTAGATGTGACTACTAGAAAAGATTGTTTTATTTAATTTTCAATCAATGATGTTGCAAGTGTTTATGATGCTAATATTTTCAGAGATTGTCTTAATGTGGATTTGATGTATTTAGCTGTCCTTGCATGTGTTTATTGTGATATTTTGGTTTGTGGTTCAGTCATCCTCTGGTGGTGTAATTGGTACCTTTGATCGAGTGATATATGTTGGCTCTGTTGTCTTAACCATGTAGTGTCTTTTCCTTATGGTTAGTTAAGAGTCAGTGTGTCCTTGTTTGGCCACTTGTTTTTGATAGTGGTGTTATGGCTATCTGCTTCGCCATAGGGTCCTCGGGGAGTGACCATGCTTGTGTAGTGTCCTTTGAGAGAGTGGCTTTCGCTTGGGGGTTGCACCCAAAGTGGTAGGCATTATGACCGAGTGAAAGTCAAATAATAACTAGTAATCTAATGAAATGAATAGGTGGGTAGTATCATAACATTAATAAAGATAATTGTACCTCGTGCATAGGTGAGTGCTAGTACAAGGCTCATAATGTTGCGAGAAGGCCTGGAATGGCAAACCAACCACCTTCTCTTCCCGAAAGGCTGGTAGGGTCTGCATGAGACTTAGTTGGAACTAGATGGTCGGGAGAGGTTACATGGAAAGTGAGCTAGGACCTATGGAGGCTGTGGCAGGGTAACCATCTTAAGCTATGCGATGACACTCTCTCATTTGGTTCACTTTTGTTTTGTGATGTCGGTTCACTTGTTTATGTGAAGTTGAGTCACCTAGATTCTTGTGGAGTCTTATTGTGTTGTCACAAAAACGTATTGTTTTGTTGACCATGTCACGCTTATGCTTGTTTGAGGGTCTTTAGCTATCACCTAGCATGGTGGGGTGATTTCATTTGGCAATTACATGGTCAGGTGGTAGTGCCAGTTCCCATCAGATGTTCGGATTTGTGCCTTCATGAGAGGATTGGTTTCGCAGGTGTTTCTATGGTTTGTGACTCATGCTTCATCTCATGTTTTGGAAGGTTATTTGTATTGGTAGACTTATGTGGTCATTGTATCATTGTAATATTTATCTTATGTAACCTTGTAATTGGATGGGATCTATCCTATATGTTTATTGAGAAGCTATGTATTGGAAGAGCAATGTAATCCTATGTTTGGATGTGTTTTATCAGTTCCTGGATGATGTTAGCAAATGCTTATTGAAGTAGAAATTATGTTGTATCCTTCCAACCTTTCTATGATGAATCTTTATTTGCTTTTGGCTTCTTGTGATCATTGAGTTATGATGCATATGTGGAATTTATGGTTTTGTGGAAGTTATTCTTGAAGTTAATTCTTCATTGGTAACACTTAAGGAATTTTGGTGTAAGTCTTCCACTTGTGTTATCGTGCATGTTGTGTAAATGCGCTTATGATGTTTATACTTTTTCAAAAAAAATTGTTTCACCCTTGTTGTGGGTTTTCCTTCAGGGTTCCTAGCGGGACATTACATTTGGTATCAGAGCCCATGTTTCAAACACAGGGTACTCTGGGTTTGTAGTGAGCCCATTTGCCTTGCCCTTTTTCTGTAGGTCTTTTGGTGTGACTTCCTTGTGTCTTTCTTTGCCTTTGATCTAAACCTTTTTCTCTTGTGCAGTGTTAGGTCATGGCTAGGAAAGCCAAGGGAGGTGCCCATGTTGGTGGTTGCACCAGAGGCAGAGGAGGAGGAAGGGGTCGAGGTTCCAACCACCATAGTCCTTTGCCTCCACCCACTCATGCGAGTGTGGATAGAGACCAGTCAGTTCATCAGGAGGAACCACATTTAGTAGAGTAGGTTCCCGAAAGGGAGGACCTATGTCAGATGTTTCAGGAGGTGCTAGCCAGACTAGGCCCCAGACCTGAGATGGATCAGCCCATCCATGGCTAGGTAGAGGAGTTGCTTTAGGGGATTCCAGAGAGAGAGAGAGATCTCCTAGAAGGAGAGAGGCCCCAGTGGACCTGGATCCAGCTCTCTTGGGGCACATGAGGGACTTGATGAGGTCCAATCCCCCCTTCTTTGATGAAAAAGGTACCAGTCTCGGGGCAGAGACGTGGCTCATCAGTTTAGATCAGTATTTTGCTATGTATCCCTATAGTAGCAACACCAGGGAGAGATGCACGATCATGCGTCTCGAGAGCTTTGCATCTATCTTGTGGAAGTTAGAGGAGGAGAGGATCGGTGTGAACATTAACACCACATATTGGGAGATCTTTTTGGATAGGTTCAAGGCACGATTCCTCTCACCCCAGTGGAGGCAGTCATGAGCAGATGAGTTCTATGCTCTGCACCAGTTTGGGTTGTCAGTGGATCAGTTTGAGCATAAGTTCTATGAGCTCAAATAGTATGTCGAGATTGGCAATGATGAGGCTATGCTTGTGCAGCACTTCTTGAGGGGTCTTAATGACCGTATTAGTGGAGGAGTGGGAGTTTTTGAGCCTGCTTCAGTGGAGGTAGCCATGGCAAAAGCCAGGTTAGTAGAGCAGAACCTTGGCTATGCTCATGGTGGCCAGTCTAGAGTTCAAATTGGGAGTGATCCTTTCAGTGGGTCTAGAGGTAGAGGGAATCAGTCCCAGACTGTTGCACCTTTTAGGGTTCCTCAGGCACCTGCCAAGGGTGGGCAGTAGTAGCAGCCACCGAGACCGAAGCAGACTCAGGGCCTGCAGGGTGGCATTTCTCAGTCCCAGAAGAGTAGGAGATGGCCGAAGGGTAGGCAAACCTTTCTAGGGTAGTCTT
The DNA here is from genome assembly GCF_030272615.1 of Cryptomeria japonica. NCBI lineage: Eukaryota > Viridiplantae > Streptophyta > Pinopsida > Cupressales > Cupressaceae > Cryptomeria > Cryptomeria japonica. The sequence continues at coordinate 302,024,115 of NC_081408.1, forward strand.
CTTAGGGAGCATTTTAGGCCCCTAGTGGGGAGAGATTTCGGCAGTCTAGTGGACCATCTGGAAGTAGAGGACTTGGTAGTGGATCTTGCTTCACTTGTGGTCAGTTTGGCCACAAGGCCACGATGTGTCCTCGACGTTCACATCAATCAGTTAGTTAGAGGCCAGCCACATCAGAGCCGATAGTGGGGGATGCAGGTAGATCCCACAGACTATTTGCAGCGGTGGATAACCGCTAGGCTGAGCATCAGAGTACTGTGATTGAGACCACAGGTGTGTTGTGTGATACCCCTATCTTTGTACTTTTTGATTCCAGTGCTTCAGATTCTTTTATTTCTGCATCCATTATGGAGTGGTGCAGGCTCGTGTCTACTAGGTAGGCAGATAGGTGGCAATTAGAGTTGGCTACCGGTGTGCAAGTGTTTGTAGATGCCTTCGTTCCCAGTTGTGAGTTGGACCTATGACCCTTTGTCACTTCAGTGGACGTTCAAGTCATTCCTTTGGGGTCCTATGGAGTTGTGTTGGGGATGGATTGGTTATCATCTCACAGTGCTTGTGTAGACTATCGTCAGAAGATAGTAGAGTGTGTAGATGACCTTGGCAGGAAAGTGGGGATCGTTGGAGTTCAGTGATCGATATCCTTGTGTATGATTTCCGTTATGCAACTTAGGCGGTGCATGCATCAAGGGTGTCAGCTTTTTGCAATTTCTCTTGAGGATGTGGATGAGGGAGAGAGTTGAGAAATCTCTCTTGATGGTCACCCTATTCTTTGAGAGTATGTGGATGTGTTTCTTTTGGATATTCCCGGTATGCCTCTGAAATGAGACATAGATTTTCGCATTGAGTTGGTTCCTGGTGCGGAACCTATTTCAAGAGCACCATATCGGATGACTACTCAGGAGTTGAGTGAGTTGAAGTTGCAAGTTGAGGAGTTGTTGGCCAAGGGATTCATTCATCCTAGTGTTTCCCCTTGGGGTGCACCGGTTATCTTCGTCAAGAAGAAGGATGGTTCTCTTTGATTATGCATTGATTATCAATAGTTGAATAAGGTAACCATCCAGAACTGATATCCGTTGCCTCAGATTGATGATCTCTTTGATCAGGTGAAGGGAGCCAAGGTGTTCTCCAAAATAGACCTAAAGTCTGGGTATCATCAGTTGCACATTCATGATGCAAACATTCATAAGACGGTGTTTCATACTTGTTATGGTCACTATGAGTTCATAGAGGTGCCATTTGGGTTGACGAACGTGCCTTCAGTCTTCATGAGTCTTATGAATGGGGTTTTTCGCACCTACCTTGACCACTTTGTTCTTTTTTTCTTGGATGACATATTGATTTATTCTAGATCCATGGAAGAGCATGAGGGTCACTTGCATCAGGTATTGCAGTGCTTGAGGGAGAATCATCTTTTTGCGAATTTGGCAAAGTGTGATTTCTTCTACTCAAAGGTGAGCTATCTGGGTCATATAGTTTCGAGAGAAGGTGTATCCGTGGATCCTTCTAAGATCCAACCCATTGTTGATTGGCCAACACTGACCAATGTTTCTGAAGTTTGAAGTTTCATGGGTTTGGCCGGATATTACTGTCGCTTTGTTTAGAACTTTTATTGGATAGGCCATCTGATTACTTCTCTTCAGAGGAAAGGGAAGAAGTTTGTTTGGTCAGAGCAGTGTGAATCGGCTTTTGGCACTTTGAAGGAACTCCTTGTTAGTGCTCTGATTTTGGCAGTTCCTGACCCATCCAGAGATTTCATGGTATGCACAAATGCCTCTTTAGAAGGTATAGGTGTAGGATGGATGTGTGGTTGCCTATAAGTCTCAAAAACTCAAGGATCATGATTTGAACTATCCAGTTCATGACTTGGAGTTGGCAGCTATAGTGCATGCGTTGGTTCGTTGGAGACATTTCCTATTGGGGCATCAGTTTGAGCTGCATAGTGATCACCACAGTTTGCAGTATATTTTCATGCAGTCAAACTTGAATGCTTGACAATGAAGATGGATGGAATTCCTCTATGAGTCTGATTTTGAGGTTTGCTATATTCAGGGGAAAGAGAATGTAGTGGCAGATGCTTTGAGCCATAGGCGGCATGAGGTTGCAGCATTGTCGCTTGGTGTGGACTTGAGTGAGAGAATTCTTGAAGTTCTTCCTTAGGACACCTAGTATCAGGATGTTAGAGCCATGGCAGAGTCTGAAAGACCATTGGAGGGTAGATATTCTGGATATACACTTGAGTCAGATGGTCTTCTTAAACATCTTGGACGGATCTATGTACCTCCTTTGGAGGGTCTTCCCGTTTTGATCATGACTGAGCCCCATCGTGCACCTTATTTGGCACACCCTAGTTTCAACAAGATGCATGCAGATCTTAGACAGATATATCATTGGGCTGGTATGAAATGTGACATTGCTGATTTTGTGTCCAAGTGCTTGGATTGTCAGTGGTTGAAGGCGGAGCATTAGCACCCTACAGGGCTTTTACAACTGAATTTGATACCAGATTGGAAATGGGATATCATTTCCATGGATTTCATAGTAGGGTTGCCTGTTTCTTCATGACATCATGATGCCATCATGGTCATTGTTGATAGATTGACCAAAGTTGCTCATTTTGTTCCTATTCGATCTTCTTATACTGTAGCAGTGGTGGCATGAGTCTTCTTGGAAAATGTGGTGAGGTTGCATGGGATCCCAAGGTGGATCATTTTTGATAGAGACCCTATCTTTACATCGGCCTTGAGGACCTCACTTTAGCATGCTTTGGGGACCCAGTTGAATTTTAGTTCAACTTATCACCCAGAGACCGATGGTCAGACTGAGCATGTGAATCAAGTCTTGGAGGACATGCTTCGCATGTATGTTATGGATCAACAGTCGTGTTGGGAGGAATATATTTGCCTTGTGGAGTTTGCTTATAATAACGGATATCACAACTCTATAGGCATGTCGCCCTTCTAGGCATTGTATGGTCGTCCTTGCCGTACTCCTTTAAGTTGGGATCGGTTGGAGGATAGGATGTGTTTAGGCCCAAATTTGGTTCGTGAGATGGAGTAGCAGGTTGAGCAGATTTGTGGGCATTTGGTTGTTGCCCAAGATAGGCAGAAGAAGTATGTCAATGCTCATAGAGTCGATCGCCAATTTTCAGTTGGAGACTGTGTGTTCTTAAGAGTGTGTCTGCGGAAGACTCCGATCCGTTATGGAAAGGGTTCTAAGTTGGCGCCTCATTTTGTAGGCCCTTTTGAGATCCTTGAGAGGATAGGACTTGTTGCCTATTGTCTTGCTTTTCCACCGAGTCTATCTCGCATCCATGATGTTTTTCATGTTTCTATTCTTCGTCCGTAACATTGTGATGTGACAAATGTTCTTGATTGGAACACTTTGCAGGTTGAGGATGGGTAGCTTTCCATGGAGCCCGTGCGCATTCTTCAGTATCGGGATTTGACCCTCAGGGGTCACACAATTGAGCAGGTAAGGGTCCTATGGGACCCCAGTGATGAGTCCTCTACGACCTGGGAAGATGCAGCAAAGATGAGAGAGCTTTATTCTTATCTATTTTAGGCTTCCAGGAGTAAGCCTAGGATTGGGGGGGAGGATGTAGTACCCCTCCTTGATCAACCTCTTTTGTATGTTTTGAGTTACTTCAGTGATAGTTCTGTGGAACATTATTGTATTTTGATTCGGATATTATGCGATGTTATTTCATGCTTTATCTGGATTTATGGTATATGATTTTATGCAATATTTTAGTGCTTATGAGCAATGTTATTTTTATGGATTATTATCATGGACTGACACTTTTCCCTTATATTGCGATGCATTTTTATATGTTGCATATTTGCAAGTGTATTGGGATGCGAGGGGATGATTTTCCTTCACTCCCTTCGGTGAGATAGGGAAGGTCATGATTCTCCTTCATTAGTGTGCATGCCATATTTGAATATATATATATATATATATATATATATATATATATTGGTCTATATGCATGTGTGGTTCTTTGGTGTAGGATATTGCAGGTACTAGTATCAGGTAGGTATAGGGTATTGACTCCACCTCATTTCAGAGGTCTGAGCATGTCTTATATATCCGATGGGAGTGGAGGAGATAGTTGTTGTACCCTAGTTTGACCGTAGTTACACTTGTGTGAGTGTTGTCAGTTGGTTGTGTATTCCCATCTGGTTGTTATGCGTGTCATAGTGCCTTGGTTTGGTCATTTGAGAGTCATCATTTGATCTGTCTTGGTTTTGAGTGTTTCTGTTTATTTAAATGGTTATTTAATTTAAATGGATGATGCTATCTTGTGTTGGCATAATCATTTAATTAATATGCTTTGTGATTATTGATTTGTTTAAATTAACGATTGTTAGATTAAATGGTTAAATGGCGTAATTTATTTTGTAAGTTCCATAATGTATTTTTGTGAAATAAATAAATTGCCTAGCCTTTTAAAAAATAAGGTTAAATGCTTATGTTGAAGGAAGTATTTATGGAAAAAGAAATAAATAAAAGTTTTCCTTTTTATTTTTCCATTTGGCCTTTTTAAATTTAATCATTGGAAAGAATTATTATTTTTGGGAAAGAAATAAATCTGATTGCCTTTTAGTTTTAAAATATTTAAATTTGATTGGATGAAAAACTTTTAACCTAGAAGCTTGGGTTAAAAGATATTTTTGGGCATCCATTCTAGGCATTCACGGCAGGAGAAGAAGAGAATTTTGGAGAGAAAATTCTGGAAAAACTTCCTGGAGGAGCTGGAAATTCGACCTGGTTGCAAGGTTGGTTGTTCTCCATCTCTTTTCTTGCTAATTGCTTCAAGGTTAGAGGTTTCCTTCTTGTTTTGAATTTGTTTTGTAATTTTCAGTTTTCTTCCTGTGCATGGAAATTTATACAATATTCTTGTAGATGTTTGTGGAATGATTGAAATGGAAGAATTAGTGTTTATTTCTGCTGGTTTTGTGAAATCTATATCATATGGTTGTATTGAGGAAAGAAATGGTTCATTTCTCTATCTGATTTGTGTTTTGTTCTTGGAAATTAATTTCTTGCTTTACCTTTTCTTTTGAAAGAATGAACTTTAGATTGGGTTGGCTGGGTGCTTCCTTGTTTCTTATTGTCAAGATGTGGTTAGTCATTCTTTCCACTGTGTTTATTTCACCATTTACCTTGCTGGTAAACTCTTCCTTGAAATTTTGGAAATTGGCACTATATGTGTGTGCCCGTGAAATAATTCTTGAAATGAAGTGTTACCGGTTCGTGGAGGTAAGTGTTACCGGTTCGTGGAGGTAAGTGTTACCGGTTCGAAGAGGTAAGTGTTACCAGTCAAAGAGGTAATTTTATAAATGGAATGTTTAAAGTGGTATTGTGTGATGTAATGTGATTTTCATGTGATTTCTATTCTGTGGTTAATAAATTTATCAATGAAAATTAAGGCATGAATTAGAGATTCAAATGGGTAGATTTGGAATATTGATTTGGAAATTGATTAGATGTGATTGTTGGAAAAGATTGTTTTATTTAATTTTCAATCAATGATGTTGCAAGTGTTTATGATGCTGATATTTTGAAAGATTGTCTAAGTGCATATTTGATGTATTTAGTTGTCCTTGCATGTGTTTATTGTGATATTTTGGTCTATGGTTCAGTCATCCTGTGGTGGTGTAGTTGGTACCTTTGACCAAGTGATATATGTTGGCTTCGTTGTCTTAACCATATAGTGTCTTTGCCTTATGGTTAGTCAAGATTCAGTATGTCCTTGTTTCACCACTTGTTTCTGATAGTGGTGTTATGGCTGTCTGCTTCGCCATAGGGTCCTCGGGGAGTGACCATGCTTGTGTAGTGTCCTTTGAGAGAGTGGCTTTTGCTTGGGGGTTGTACCCAAAGTTGTAGGCATTACGACTGAGCAAAAGTCAAATAATAACTGGTAATCTAATGAAATGATTAGGTGGGTATTATCATAACATTAATAAAGATAATTGTACCTCATGCATAGGTGAGTGCTAGTATAAGGCTCATAATGTTGCGAGAAGGCCTGGAATGGCAAACCAACCACCTTGTCTTCATGAAAAGCTAGTAGGGTCTGCATGAGACTTAGTTGGAATCGAACGGTCAAGAGAGGTTACCAGGATAGTGAGTCGGGACCTATGGAGGTTGTACCAGGGTAACCATCTTAAGCTATGCAATGACACTCTCTCATTTGGTTCACTTGTGTTTTGTGATGTCGATTCACTTGTGTTTGTGAAGTTGAGTCACCCGGATTCTTGTGGAGTCTTATTGTGTTGTCATGGAGTCATATTGTTTTGTCGACCATGTCATGCTTATGCTTGTTTGAGGATCCTCAGCTATCTCCTAGCACGGTGGGGTGATTCCATTTGGGAATTACATGGTCGGGTGGTAGTGCCAATTCCCATCGGATGTTCAGATTTTTGCCTTCATGTGAGGATTGGTTTCGCAGGTGTTCCTGTGGTTCATGACTCATGCTTCATCTCATGTTTTGGAAGGTTATTTATATTGGTAGACCTATGTGGTCATTGTATCATTGTAATATTGATCTTATATAACCTTGTAATTGGATGGGATCTATCCTATATGTTTATTGAGAAGCTATGTATTAGAAGAGCAATGTAATCCTATGTTTGGATGTTTTTTATCAGTTCTTGGTTGTTGTTAGTAAATGCTTATTGAAGTGGAATTTATGTTGTATCCTTCCAATCTTTCTATGATGAATTTTTATTTGCTTTTGTCTTCTTGTGATCATTGAGTTATGATGCATATGTGGAATTTATGGTTTTGTGGATGTTATTCTTGAAGCTAATTCCTCATTGGTAACCCTTAAGGAATTATGGTGTAAGTCTTATGCTTGTGTTATCATGCATGTTGTGTAAATGCACTTATGATGTTTATACTTTAAAAAAAAAAATTGTTTCACCCTTGTTGTGGGTTTTCCTTTAGGGTTCCTGGCGGGGCATTACATTCCACATATTGTTAGCAATACTCACACAAGATTTATCAAAGGGAGGTATATTCTAGAAAACTTGACAACTAGTAGGGAGTTCATGCATTGGGCCAAAGATACCAATCAGAATGCTGCTATGTTTTTAATAGACTTTGAAAAGGCTTATGATCGGGTGGAGTAGGGTTTTTAGATTATGATGTTGAAGTCATTTGGTTTTCCTAAGGACTTCTGCCACATGGTATCTGTGTTTCTTATGGATGCTTCAGCTTAAGTTGAGATTAGTGGGTCTCACTCTTAGCCTATATCCCTCACTAGATCCATTACGCAAGGTTGCCCCCTAGCCCCGACCCTTTTTGTGATTGTCTTGGATGCTATCTCTTTTCTTCTTAGAGAGTCATGCCTCTCCCCAAAAGTAAAAGGCATTACTCTGCCCAACAATATGGACTTAGTGAATGTCCAGTTTGTGGATGACACTGCCTTCTTCCTTCAGCTAGAGGAGGAGAATTTCGCTTCCTTGTTGTGTAAGCTAAAACCATTATGTGATGCATCTAGGGCCAGGATCTCTGCCCCCAAGTCTATACTATTGGGATGGAGTGATTCCCCTCCCCCTCCGCCCATGGCTTTCCATGTTTGATTTTCAGTGGGGTGGTCCCTCCAAGAAAGTTAGATACTTGGGGATTATTTTTTCTATCAACCCCTGTCTAAGAGATATGTTGATGTGGATAAAAATAAGTTAGATGAAAAGCTTAATAAATGGAATAAATTTTACATTTCCTTGGTAGGCAGATTTCAAGTTTGCCAGAAGTTTCTTTTCTCCTATAGTGTGTATTATGCTTCAGTTCGATTATTCAACAATTATTAGGTCAATGAGATTCAAAAGGCTATCAGGAACTTTCTATGGTCAGATGGTAAAGGGAATAAGAGCACTCAATCAGATGGAATTGTTGTTGTCTCAAGAAGAATTTCGGTGGCCTTGGGTTGAAGGAATTGAAGTTTTAGGGTATTTCATTTTCTACCAAATGGATTTTTCAATCCTTAGAAGGTGATGAGTCGCGAAAAATCCTAGTGAGAAACAATATTTAGCTCTATGTCGCCAAATAGGCCAAATCTAATAAAGATCAGTTAGCTGATATTTTTACTAAACCCTTACTGAAGGCTACCTTTGAGTTTCTTAGAGGTAAATTAGGGGTTAGACCCCTAAACCAGAAGAACTAGATGCTGGAGATGCATCAATCCTGTGGATTTCATATTTATCTTTCACTAAGGATTGATGAAGGTGTAGGCTACTCCTTAGGAGGAGCAAGTTTGATGTAAAGCTTCGATTTAATGCTCCGATATAATTTTCTAATTTGGTTAGCAAAGATGATGGAAGAGGTAGCAGTAGTATGAAGACAAGTGATGTATTTACACCTTTGATATTGATGTCAAAGGGGGAGAAGAAAAGATAATCAGATATGGGAGAAGTTGAAGATCAGATTAGAGGAACAGATAACAGAGCAGTATGAGTATTTTTTGATCAGATATTGAGTTGAAGAATAATCTGATTAATGAGTTTGCATTAGTGGAAAATGAGTGTTTTGATCTGATAAAGAGAGTGAGAGATTTGATAAGGGATTTGGTTTATGTGTTGAATGATTTCAAATCTGATATAAGTTTGATTTGGATTTAAAGTTTCAATTTGTGTTAATACCGATTCAGCCTCCCTCTCAGTATTAACCGGGTCCACTTATTATTAACAATTGGTATTAGAGCATTGGTCCTCTGTTTGCAAAAACCCGATCCTCTATTTGCAAAAAGCCTAACTGCTTGAGGAAAATATTCTGAGGCAATCAAGATGATGAAGAAAGAGGGTCCTAAGTTCAACAAGGATAACTACAAGATTTGGAAGATAGAATGAAGATATACATCAAAGGTCTTGGTGCATAATATTGGAAACATGTGGAAACAAAATATGTTGACCTCCTACTAATGCTCCCTTGACACTGGATGAACTCAAAGAGCAGCAAGAGAACATGCAACCCTTAGAAGCTATTGTAAGTTCCTTATTTGATTCAAAATATATTTGATGTTCAAGTATTGGAAACCACACATGAGGTATGGAAAAAGTTAGAGCTAATCTATGGAGGAGATGAGCATGTAGAAAGAGCCAAAGAAGAAAGCTTGAGAGGAAATTTTGATGTGGAAACCCAAATGGGAAAAACCACGGTGGGAGTTGGTACCCACAATAATTGTACTCTTTTGAAGTACGCCCTGTTAGGAGCTTACAATATGCCATGTTAGGAGCATGCTATGTTGAGAGATGTCTTCCTCAAAGTGGATCTATCCAGGCCATTTGTGGTGAGGGAAGATAGGTTTACATCGTACACATGGGTGAATAGGTCCCCCCCTGAGAAGTATTAGTGCTAAAATTGTTTACAATTCTTTGTTGTCTAATGATGATCTTATTCTGCCTTTAAATTCTGTTTGGAACTTATAGTGTTCTAATGTTGATTGGTAGAAAATCTTCACTTTTCATTGGCACTCTATTATGACTCCCAAGCATAAATTCTTTAAATGGTTATTTATTCTCCATAGATTTCCTACTAAAGATATTCAAAAAAATGTTTCTATTTGTAATATTTGCAAAGCTCCTAAAAGTATTTTGCAAATTTTATTCAATTGCCTCTTTGCTAGAGATGTCTCGAATATGTTTGGTATCAATTTTGATAAAGACTTCTCTTATTATGATGTTCTTTATGGTTTTATCAAAGGCATGAAGAAAAATGTTTAAGTATTTTTGGTCTATTTATCTTGTGAAGTTCTTTGGAACATCTGGAAATTCTATAATGAGGCTAAATTTTAGAATAGCGATAGAGTGCTTACTGAGTCTCTTAGGAGACTTATCTTTTACAATGTTCGCATGTAGGTGATGCTAGTCATGAGACTTAAAGTGGAGAAATTTGAGAGATTCATCGAAGAGGGCTCGATGCAAGTCTACCTCTCAGAACTCTCCCATGGATACACTTGGACTAAATTCACCAATGAGCGGTCCTCATTCGTGAGTGCACTTGAAGCTTGTGTTAAAGAGATTAATAAAGCTAGGTAGTTGGATATAGCAGATAGTCCACGCTAATGTACTAGTCTTGATCCAAGAAACCAGAACAACTATTTGGATGGAGGATCCCTTAGGATGGACCTCTTGGAATGATATTTAGAATAACTCTAGTTCTGTACTTTTTTGTAGTATTCTATACTAATTAGTTTGGCTATTCTATATATGTGACCATGTAATTTGGCAAAATACAATAGTATGTATATCTCAAAGGGTGGACAGTTATCTCTGGTTCATAGTTACTACTATCTGGTGGCAGCCTGATCTCCTCGTATATCTTTTTGTAAATAGTTTAGTTTCTCTATATTTAATATTAAAAAAATAAAAATGAAAGAAGTATAAATACAATTGAGTTAGGAAACAAGGGAAATTTTTCTACGTCTACATCCTAAGTGGCAAGAGTTTTTCTTGCTTTATTTCTCGTCCAATATAAAACACATGATGTCCTAATGCATTATTTTGGATGGTATAGTCCATTTTGAGCAAATGAAATAATGTTACAATATTTCTTGCTTGTGTTACCTATATGGTATAATAATGTAACATGATTTAGGTCATCACATTTGAAATAGTGAGTGGAAAGGAGATGTGGATGTGATGTATTTTGGACATATCAATCATTTGGATACATGATTAAATATATATCTTAATAAAAAGGAAAAGCTTATAAAAGAGATATATAGTTTTTTATTATTATTAAATATGAAATATTTTGTAGTGCTACTTTTATATTAATGATATCAGATTTCTCCAATCTATGATTTTGATTGCTATTATTTCTGGATTAGACTGTTATTATTTTTAGTATCAACATTTCTGATCACACTCCATGATCCATCATCAAGATAACAGAAAGATGAGAGAGACATAACATGAATAGTTGTAGACTAGAACTAGCTTAAAAAGAAGGTTAAAAGATAAGGAAGTAGTAACTTTGAAGTGATGAATACAATTTAAAAATTTATTTTATATTATATGAATAATTGAATGTTGAATAGTTGTTGAATTGATATTATTTTTTTCACAATTATTATATAAAATCCATAATTTATTCTAAATTCTATACATCCTCGAACCTACCAAAATCTATTTTAATCACCGTTGTTAAACTTAAAGCTACAAGACTAGACACGGTATAAGGAAAATGCTATTGTTAACAGAGTTGAGTAATGAAAATCTGCAGGGAAAGAGGTGTCTTGTGGTTTTATTATCTATGCTTGGCCGATTACACAAATGAGCTGCCCCTTCCTCATCCTGTTCAAATTTAGAGCAGCAAATTACACACATGAGCTACTTCTCCTTAGAGCCTTTATAATTTGTTTGTTCAATCCATTGCCTGCTTGGTGCTCCTCCACTTCTGGTGCAAATGGAAATGGAATTATAGTCTCCAATTACTTTGCCAACGTGGATATGGTCACTATTATAAACATTACAAAGAGTAGTTAGTGATCGTTGCTTACTTTGTCCCAGGTAAACACGACAAAGAAACATCCATAGAAAATGATAGATCTTCCAGAAAAAATGACGGCAACGAAACATCTGGAACTCTCAGGGAACTCTGTTTATATTGGTGTGAATGTAGTGATTATCAGGAGTTGCAAAGAATGTCCAATCTAGTGAGATTGGAGTTGGATGGGAATAGGAGATAAAGGAGAATTGCCAAAGGCATTTGGAAAATAGGGAGGGTTTCTACATGCATCTGAAAAATTTGAGATTTCATGAATTAGAGGAGTTTCCAGAATTGGAGGAGGAGGAGGGAGCAATGGCATGTCTTGAGGAGTTCTATATATTGAGTAAAGAAAGAGGTAGAAGGATTGAAAAGACTGGAGTTCGATTGATTATCATTAATTGTGGTTGACAACACATTTAGAGCTAAATATGATAATAATAACTCAAGCAAGCCCCCAACACATACAAATATTTCAAAAATTATCTTTATAATTAAACTCACCCAACAAGAACATCAAAATGACACCATCTAGCATCTCAATAATGCATGTGGTACAAGACACATCATAAAACTCAAGCTAAAGATGAGTAGACATTAAATTTACTTGTATTTACTCACAAAATAATATATAATTCTAAGTATTTATAACTTTATATTATTTTATAAATTTTAATTTTAAAATTAAAATACATTTTAAAGATAAAATATAACAATAATGTCATAATTATTAAATTTTTACATATATACAATTTAAGTCATTTTATTTACCATTCAAATTGATTATTAATAATAAACATGATTTATACTCAAAGCATTATACTTATATCATTATCTAATGTGCATGATGTATTCTAGAAGTATTATACTTCTATCATTATTTTGTGCTTCAAAAAGAAGCATAGAATATGCTTAAAAGAATAGTATAATTATATCATTGTTTCAATGTCTTACATTTGTAAGTCTTTTTTTTTTATCACACGATCATTCTAAACTCTGTGGATTTCTGGCAACACCTATAGAATAGAGTAGTCTTTGTAGCTACAGAATCCCTTCTGTTATGGATACCATCATTACTTAGACAGGATCTCCATTTATGTATAAAATGAAATGTTGGTCATTAGCAATGGTATGTTATTTATGTATGCTCGATGTATTTATTGTATTTATCTCAAGGCATTTCTCATGCACATATTTTTGAAAGTGGGAAAGTTCATGACTAAAATTTTAATCATCTTGAATTCAAAGCTATTTCGGATCAATTGTAAAATGTAAGATTTATGTCATTCATATTCACTTGGATATGAGCTTTTGGTATAAATTAATGATGTTAATAATCACATGAATCTTGTTGAACAAGAAGTTTTATATATTTTATTGGGAAACTAATCAAATTAAAACCTGTAACGAAAAGGACTTAGCAAGGAAGCTTTTAATAATATTTTCTACATCACACATGGCATAATTTCTGTGGGATAACTATTGCAAAAAGGTTACACGTTATTATAAGTACTTAAATGTCAGATTTTATGGATTGTATCAAGTTCGCTTGGCAGTCTGACAAAGGATATGTCTTGAGTCAATATTGTTTTGTGGACCATGTTTTCTCTTTCTTTAGCTCTCATTTTGCATACTGAATTAAATGCAGGATGTTATAAATAAATTATAAAATCAGCATAGTGCTAGGTTGAAGATCAAAAAGCCATTTGGGATCTACAAAAGCTTTGGAACCATAAAGAAATTGATTTGACCTGTGAACAAACTAAGTTGGGAATTAACAAATACAAGCCTTAAATTGATAGAAGAAAACATCTTAACTTACTCCTATGGATCATTGGAGGATTTTAGAATTGTCCCAATTATAGTGTGGTTGTTTCCTCTAATTTTTGATACCGTGTATTGGCTTCATGTTGTATCGTCTAATATTTAAAAAATTGAATAGAATGGTCCATGTAGTTGCAAACTTCAAGTTTGTTTAAAAATTATATAAAAAGTTAACTAAAACTTCGAAAGAGCCCTAATTTTATTTGGGATAAAGAAAGGAACATATTTTGTGGCAATCCAAGGACACCAATCAATAGATCGTTGTGAAACAACAACCACTGCAAGAAACTATACTAACTGAATGCCATCTAGCACATTGGATGAAGAAATACTGACTCTTCATCTCATCGATTCCCACACATCCATATGAGCAACATAGCATGCTAGTTATCAATACATATGGATGAATACACACAATACAATACCCATTGTTTACAGCTAGGACTACCAGGATATTTAATTCCAACTAATCTTCTAAGCTTCATCTGTTATTTACCATAATTTATGGCTAAGACTACTGGGACATATAGACCATTTGCACTCATAGCTTTCATCCATGTGCCAACATCTGTCGATAGCTATATAAATATATAAAATAATGTGTATGCATTAACTATTATACATACTTATATGTTTGTTTGTCAATATATATATATATATATATATATATACACACATTTCTTTTGAACCTCTCAAGAAAAAAATGACATGCATAAAATTTGCTTTTAGCATCAATTTCCAATCCCACAAAGAATATCTATAAATCATATACAACAATTGTTTGAAACATAGTACATTATACTTACACACAACAACAGGTGTGACAACAAATGGTAAATGTGAATGGAATTCAAATACATGGATTTAAAATAGAAAACACATCAAATGAATAGAAAAAACCCCACATAAATGAATCATGAGGGGTTTATGAGGAAAACCCCACCACAGTTTTGATTAACTCATCATATTTTTTAATAAAAGACATTTAACTAGCATACTTTTCACATTTGCCCAGTTTTTAAGCTAGTTTTGGCTAGCATTGATCAGTTCATTGTAGTGTTCCATGGGCATTGGGGATAGGGGGACGCGGGGACACGGGGACCAAGGGCTTAAGTTTGGGGACGGCGGGGGGATGGCAGCGGGGGGTGGCAGGGTGGTGGTGTTGATATCGTTATACATATACATATATTACTTGAAAAACTAGTTTTGAAAAGATGTATGACAATATAATAGTATAAGAATTACATTTCAAATGAAACTATAAGAAATTTGAAATAGTAAATCTAAATACCAATATTTCTTCAATGCTAATTATGTTGTTATATGGAGCCTAATCAGACTCAGAGGTTAAATTTTCCCTAATTACATCAATGTGGTTTCCCCCTATATTTTTTGACGAGGGTTTGGGGGCAGCGCCCCCAAGTTGGGGTCAAGGGGCATCACCCCCAAAAATACTTTTATTATTTTATAAAGTTGTCCGGTGTTATTTTCTATTGTTATTTTCTATTAGCCCACGTACAATTAGGGTTACCCCTTAACCCCCAAAAATGTCATATTTTTAATTTTTAAAAAAAAATTAATTTTAAACATTGCATATACGTGGGGATGATGGGAGACATCTGGGTGTCTCCCCGTCCCTCAAGAGACGTCTGCACATCTCTTGAAAGATGAGGAGATGCCCAGAAATCTCTCAAGGAGACGTCTTCTTGTCTCTGTTGGCGATTGGGTGGCGGTGGCGGGACGGCAGGGGACATTGCCTCCCCATCCCCCCATCCTGGAGATGTCCCCACCTCCGAGACGCGACTAAAAAGGGGGTGGGACGCATCCCCGTGGAACACTAGTTTATTGCTTAATACAGGTATTCTGGTTCAAACTGTCGCCCAACTGTCAACTGAAATTCCTTAAGTTAAATTAATTAACTCAGTTGAAGATCAAATATTCCAAATGAGATATTACATCTTATTGAAGAATCAGAAGTTGATCAAATATTCCAAATGAGATATTAAATCTTATTGAAGAATTAGAAGTTTTTAAAGGTTGAGAAGAGAAGTTTTTTAATGTTTCTCATAGGTTGAAAATGTATGATAAGACAAGTTACAGAAGTCTTGACTTGAGGACTATATCTGATTTCCTGATGACTAACGTCTAGATTAGAATTTTGTTGTTCTTTAATGAAATTATTGTATTCAAGTTCAGTTGTAGGTTTTTGTGATGGATTGTGATCAGTCATATATCAGTTTTACAAGGGGAAATCATGTCAAATTTTTTTAGAAAGATGTGTTGTAACCTTGTTTATTGATAATTTTAAAAAGTCGGCACATTTCTAACACATTTGTCTAGCCATTTGCATTTTGAGGAACCGAACATGCAATTTTTGATGCAGAATTGAATCAATACTATAATGTTAACTACATGGTTATAGTATCTACACATTTACGCTCATGAAAAATTAAAATGCAAATACCCGCAGGTTGATTGTCACATATCTGTCTTGGGATAGGACAGTTATTTAGAGAATGAAAAGATTCTTGCTCTGTTACAAGTGAAATATTAATTGAAGGTTAATTTCAATTTTTTAATTATTATCTATTGTGCATAAAACAACCAGCTTTCAGAATATTAAAGGATAGACCAAGAACAAAATTTTCAATATCAAAAGCAACATATAAATTGATAGTCAATTTTAGATCCTTAATGACCCTTAACATCTTAACAATAGTTCCATATAGTTGATATAATTGTACAACTCTCTTAAATAAGGAAATTAGAAACCTCTATGTCTAAATAGTTTGACCTGAAACAAATCTCCATTCTAGTTGAAACTATGCTTGAAATTATGGATATCATCTGTAATATATAAGCAAGAATTCAATAGAAATATAGCTATTGAAAGGATGCAACCTAAACTTTAAATAAATTCTTTTAAGTTAGTGGAAAGAGTGAAGCAGATAAAATGAGATTGATAACCATCAAACTAAGGAGGTCTAACTTTCATTTTTATTTAAAAGAAATGAAAAACAAAAAAAATCAATTGTGATTAATATGATGTGTAAGTGGACGTAATTTCTGCATTCATGGTGTTGTTCTCTGTAAAACGGTGGAAGAGGCTCTTCGATAATCTGGGCCGCTTGTGGTTTGAAGAGGCTTCTCTACTATCTCTCGTATGCTTTGCCTATAGAAGAAATGTCGCATCCCTGCTTCGCTCAATTCCTACCAACTGCAAAATTTAAGATGACATTAAATGTGAAATTCTCTTTAATAAATGAGAATTGTAATGGGGTACTAAATAGAGAAAGCGGCTATGAGTGAACTTACCTTGCAGCCCAGCAAGCAAATCCGAAAGGAATCCAGAAGACTTCGAGCACATTTTTCACATATATTTGTCATGCATTTTTCAAGCCATGATTCAGGCCTCTCATTGAGAAACACAATCCTTGCACTGTTGATGATATATGTCTGCAGGCCGCTTATGTCCAGAACGTTCTAAATCTCTGAAATGTGAATAACATTGTGGTAGTAGGACTGTCGTATCTACACATAAGAAAGGTAAAAAAATCATTTTTGATCTATTCCGACATCACAAATCTCTGGATTTCAACTAGAGCAATTACTGATGATAAATTGCCCCAAAAACAAAAAATATTCGAGGACATATGTCACTGTTCATAAATAAAACCCTAATAAGTGGACCTATTTCAAAAATGAGATTCACTAAAATGTAAAATTTCGCCAAAGCTGCCAATAAAATCAGTGCATGGTTAAAAGAGACATTGCTTTGCTAGAACATGGAAAAATAATGTGATGAAAAATAAAAATGAACAAACTAATTTTTCAGAATTCAAACTTAATAATAAGTTTGAAGGAGCTATCGCACCTTGTGATTATTTTGGTTGCCATCATCTCCTCATTATGGCTTGCCCAAAGTACACTTCAAAAAAAAATAAGGCACGGTTCTGGACTGCACAAGTTTAGAGTGGATATAAACAAAATGGTAAAAAAAAGGTGTATTGTGCATGGCGTAGAAACATCCCCAAGATTTGAAAGGCCATTACAATGGAATCACTATCCAATTCAAATTGACCTGAATGTTGAAGTGTTGACATCTAAACAATCACAATAATTTCTTCTATATGAATGGGGCTCAAATTTATCAACTCCAAATATTATTTCTTTTTAGAGCATAGCATTATTCCAACCTATCTGCAACACTATAACAGTAAATTGAAATGAATTGAAATGGGTACCTACTGAGAATGAGGATACACATTCTAGCCAATCCTGAGGATTTCTCTCGATTGCTCTTCCCTCATCTTCAGGCAAGCTCTTTATGCAATCCAAGCACAACTTGACCAATTTCTGGTATGAAATGCAGGACAACTTTCTTTTCATAACATTTAAATTTACAAATCTCGATACTGCAGCTGTGTCTTGGGTGGAAAAAAGTTCCTTTGGAAGAGAAGGATGGGCATTCCCTAAGCAAATTTAATCACTATTGTTCTTCCACAGAAGATAGCTCTCCAAGATCGATGGGAATTCAAATCTAGGGTTTGGAAGAGTTAATTCCAAATGTTCAGTGCGTCTATGAGCAAGGCTCGGCACACCCATAGCAGAATCACCACAATGAAGAACCAATGCTCTGCTTCTCAAAGCCTATCTAAAACCTCTGTACAAACCGGCCATGAAAATTCTGTCCAAATAATTTCATAAAAAAAATTTGAAGAAAAACAAATCATTTCCCCATTGTATTTGCACTTTTAAAAGTTTTGTGCCAAACATACAACTCACTTCCGGAAAATATGTGCTCTCTGATAAATCATGCAAAATAAATTAAGCCCCAATCGCCAAGTGTCTGTCCTAATTATTATCTGTCACTGCACCTACGGTGATCTCCAAAAGTTTTTTAGATTCAAAATTTTTGTAGGCCCGAGCATCCCAAGATCTATTTTGCAAGCCTTATCCTAGGGAGGAGTGTGTTCTCTCTTCTTTATATATGAGAAAAAAGCTGCAGCCATCTACATTATCAATCAGAGGCAGCCAAAATACATTGCATTAAAATTTAGCTTAAAAAAAATGCAAACTTCTTATATCATATAGCAGAAAATAAACCTATGCATAAATTTCTCGCAATTTGATTGGTTGTAGAAAGAAAGATTAATCACTGTTTAAAAAGATATGCCTCCACTATATTTCTTAAGGCAGGAACTAATAAAGGTCAAAAATTTGGAGGGTAAATTTATATGAACCCTTTTTAAAACTATTTAAATTTTTTTTATCTTTTATATTATTTTTAGTCATTTGTTCATCATAACATCATTTTTATCAAATAATTTTTCTAAACTCCCTCCCAAAACAAAGTGTAAATTTATGAGAACTTCTAACTATTACTTGATTTTTAATGTCAGAGGCATTCTACAATAACAACAAAGGGTGGAGTGTCACATGAGAGTCTTAATGTTAACTTTTATCTTTTAGTTCAAATTAGACAACCTTTAATGCCCCTCCCTCATTTAGAATTTGTTTAACCTAATTTGACTTTGGTTGACTTTTTTCTTTGTTTAGGTGGTTGGTTGATACTCTCTAACGTAATGACTTTTAACATGATTATATATAATTCACATTTTTATCGTTGTTTATTTTGTTTGTCCTCTAGGCCTCATAGCAGGGTGTACATATATATATATATATATATAAATATATATATATGTACATATATATGTATATATGTATATATATATAAGTACATATATACATATATATCTACATATATACATATATACATAGATATATACACACATATATATACATATATGTGTGTGTGTGTATCTATATATGTATATATATATATGTGTGTGTGTGTGTGTATATATATATGCACATATATACATATATACATAGATATATACACACACATACATATACATACATATATATATATATACACATATATATGTATATACATATACATATACATACATATGTGTATATACATATATATGTGTATATATATATATGTATGTATGTGTATATATCTATGTATATATATCTATATATACATATATGTATATGAATATGTATATGTACATATGTGTGTATATATATGTATCTATATATATGTGTGTGATATATATACATATATATACATAAATATATATACATATATGTATACATACATATATATATATATACATGCATATACATAAATACATATACGTATACATGTGTGTGTGTGTGTGTGTGTACATATATGTATATGTATAAGTATATGTATATGTACATATGTGTATATATGTGTGTGTGTGTATATATATAGTAGTCACATAAATCTGTCCATTTAATTAAATAAATATTTACTATTTACTTGATTATTAAATCCACTAGCCAACATTCAATTAAATTAATTCATCTTCAACCCCTTTCTCATATTAATTAAATAAATTATTCAATTTATTTAAATTAATTCATTAGGCCACACTCAAAATTAATTAAATGAATAAATCATGTTTATTTCATTAACCCCCTTTCCTCTTTTAAATAAATAATTAAAACATTTATTTAAATCCCTAAACTACCCCTCCCCCCCCCACTTGCATTCTCCTACAAATGCAAGTTGCAACCACAATTGAAATAAATTAATTTTGTTTTAATTTAAATCCTATTTTCCCTCACCCACCAAAACCCACTTGCAATCTTAAATCCCTTCTAGACCCTTTCAACCACTTTCTAATCATTCCTAATTAGCCTAATCCATCCCCTAAATATTGTCACATTCCTAAGCAACTTGGAGTCACTTCTCAAAGCCTTCAAAGTCTTTGTAAAGAATTTAATGCTTTATGTGTTAAACAAGCTAACCTCTAAAGTCTTCCAAACCATTTATGGCTCTTAGATGACCATTAATGGCTCTTACATAACCATTTATGGTTAAAACAACTCACCCACATGGTTAGAGACTTTCCCTCTAACTCAACCCTTATTTAAACCCATGGGTCTCTTCAAGCATTTATTGCTTTGACCATGGTTATTCCCACTAACTCTTGCACAAGAGTTTATCCATTGGATAAAGATATTATTTATTATTTATTGGATAATGGCTTTATTCTTTCAACTCAACATTAACCTTACCTCCCAAGTTAACTCTTAAGTCATGTCAAGCATTTAATGCTTATTCCCTCCCATCTCAACCCATCTGTTGTTGACATTTGTCATCCTGGGATTGGATTGAAATTCCTCACATGGATCATAAACCCATCAATCCTGACCCTTGTTGAGATTGAGCATTGCTCCATTTTTCCTATAAATAGAGCTCATTTCTTCATAATCTGGATCCTGAAATCTTGTATGCATCTAATTTATAGTGAATTTTAGAAAGCATTCTAACATCACTCACATTGTCTTTTGGCTAAAATTAATCTTAGTTAATTACATAAAATCTCATATTTAGCTTGTTTTACACTTGCATTGCATAGTTTAAAGCATTTTCAATCTTGAATCTCCATAAGACATCCAAAATAGTGCAAAAAGCTACTGAGAGCTACACTCATTTGGGAACTTGGAGAGGAGAGGAACAAGGGAGGATCCACTATGAATGTTTTGGTCAGCATTTGGAGGAGTTTTGTTTACCTCTTTTGTCTTTGCATGCTTTCCATTTCGTATTTAGTATCTCTCTTGATATGCTTGCTTAAGCTATTGTTTAAATAGTGATTTCTAACACTAACACTTGGTTTTGTTGCTTGTTGTTTGTGTTTGACTTTACATTGTCCTAACAATCTCCTTTATATATGTACATATACATATGTGCATATACATATGCATATATATGTACATATACATTTACATATATGTATATGTATGTGTATGTATATGTGTATATGTGTATATGTATATATATGTATGAGTGTGTGTGTGTGTATAATTCACTTTTTTATTGTTGTTTATTTTGTTTAAGTCCTCTAGGCCTCATAGCAGGGCCTTACACTTGGTATTAGAGCCCATGTTGAAATAGTGGGATCTTTGGATAAGGTTGTGCCCTTAGTCCTCGATCTTCTTGTCGTATGCTTGTCCTTCTGAAGTATCCTTGGGGTTATCATGTGGGACCTTGTAAGTCTGTGGTGTTTTGTGCTCTATGTCTCCTGCCTATTCTTTCTGAAGATCCTTTTTGAGTATAACGTGTGTATTTATTTCTTTCTCTTACCTTCTTGATGTTTTAAATCCTCAATAACTCATATTATAAGGATAATTACATGAACTTTAATGTGTAGAAAAGATTGCATTGTAGTAAGATATATGTAGATAACTTAATAGTTTGAGGTGTTTACTATACATTATCTAACGCACTCAGGACATGCAATCTTGGGTGTTGTGTAGCAGTTACTCGCTTCAGTGTGGTCGAAAATGGTCACCTCGTGTTGAGAATTTGTTGTTTCTGTGATTTCTTGGACTTGCTTATGAATTATGCTTTGTTATTTTGGGGCTAGCATTATTTCATTTGAATTTTTTTTTATTATGAAAGGAATTACTGCTAAATCCTCTTTTCTTTCCATTGAATTTATGACACTTGTTGTGTTTTCTGTGTTGTCGGTTGTTGAAATTGCTGAAACTTTTCTTTGTTTAATGTTGAGCTTGATAGATTTGTTTCTTGGATTATTTGCTCTTTTGTTTTGGTGGTTATTCTAAATATTTGAATAAGCTAGCCCTAGTTGTGTGTTATGTCTACTTCTATCATGTTCACTTGAACCTCTGATAGTGTGTTATGGGAGAACACCACAAAGTTTGGATCTAGGCATGTTTGGTAATCGAATAGTATTAATACTAATCTAAAGAAATAAAATTGTAATCTCTTTAATAAAACTCTTTGTAATCATTTGGATTATAAGATATCTAGGAAGAAGTGTGAAATGGAGTAAGTAGATTGTATTTTATGCATGTGATAAAATTAACGATTTGCAGACTTATTGTTTGACATGTGTTTTGGGATGCCTAAGGACATGGACTCTCTTGAAATTAAGTTGGCATTAGATGGTTAATGTGTGTGTTTATGTTCATCGCCTCTATTCGATTTGGATTATATTATGCTTTATGATTAGCGTTTTAGTGTTAATGTTGATATCAATATCATACCATGAACCTTATTATTCTTTCAATATGTATGTGTTATGGATCTGAGATAAATGATACATTAGTTATGACTGAAATTGGAAAACTAAATTTGAAAGTATGTTATCTTTTCCTTAATGTGTAGAAAGAAATGTATGTGTAGATGTTGAATTAGATGTATATATGTCATTTTAATGGTGCTTATAGGTGTTAAGGAAGTGATTTCATTTTTTTTTTAAAGAGTAAGTTTTGATGTTTTACATTATGACATGTCTATTTATGGATAAGGAATTAAGTAGAGAATTTATGTTATGTGAGAATGTTTGTGGAATGATGACTTTTGGATTGTTTAATATATATGTTTTGACTAACGTGTTCTTATTGTTTCTGTGTTAGCCTTGTGACTTCCAGGAGTAAACCAAACCCTAGGGGAGGAGGATGTAATGCCCCCCCCTCATTTAGACTTCATTTAACCTAGTTTGACTTTGGTTGAATTTTTTCTTTGTTTAGGTGGTTGGTTGATACTCTAGATAATGTAATGACTTTTATCATTATTATATATGTGTGTGTGTGTGTATATGTATATATATATACATGTATACATATATACATGTATATGGTAAATGTACAAAGTTGGGTCCCAATCTCGAGGAAGTTTGTGGGTTCAAAAAAGAGCCCGCTAGAAATGAGTGCCCAATTTTTACAAATTGGGCACCCATTTCACTTCAAGTGCCTGAGGCATTCAAAAATGGGTGCACGTTTTTCAGAAACGTGCATCCGTTTTTGTTCGAGTGCCCAAAGCTAAACGGGCGCCCATTTTTTGAATTAATTTATTTTTTATTTTTAAACTATTTTCCATCATTTTCACTGATTCAAAAAAAGGTAAACATTTCAGAGGAGCACAAGTACCCATTTTTTTCATCCCAGCTGACCCCCCTGGACCATTTTTTACCTCCTTCCAGGTACGTAGTTTTGTTTTTTATATATTTTTTTATTTATTTTTATTATTTATCATTAAAAAAATGTTAATTTATTGTTATTTTTTAATTGTAGTGTTTTAAAGTTTGAAAAACATTTTTTATTTTATTTAATTTCATGTTTAAAATAGTTTTTAGTTTTTAAATATTGCAAAAAACATGAAAAGTAAAAAAATAGTAAAAACTTAAAACTGTAGGGAAAAAACAAAAAACAAAAACTTAAACAAACAATAAGCATTAGACACAAAAAACAAACAATAAACCCTAGACTAAAAAACAAAAAATAAACCCTAGATAGAAAAAAAATGAACAAAAAACCCTAGAAAATAAACGAACAACAAACCCTAAAAAATTAACAAACAATAAACTCTAGATGAAAATAAACAATAAACCCCCCCCTCTCCCTCTCTCTCACACGTACACATTACCCTCTTTTTCATTACGCTCTCTCTCTCTCTCTCTCTCTCTCTCTCTCTCTCTCACATTACCCCCTCTCTCTCACACGTACACACATTACCCCCTCTCTCTCCCTCTCTCTCTCACACACATTACCCCTCTCTCTCACACACACACACATTACCCTCTCTCTCTCTTTCATTACCCTCTCTCTATCATTACCTACTCTCTATCTCTCATTATCTATTCTCTCTCTAACTCGTTGTATCTCAAATTACCTACTCTCCCTCTCTCTCTCTCTATATTTTAATCGTGCATAAAAGTTTGAATGTTTAAATCTATATTTCTAAATGTTGTATTTAATTATAGGATTATTTTGTAAAAGTTAGATGTTTAATTTATGTTTAGATTTTTAATTTATGTTTAAATTGAACTTTAAATTGATCATGTGCTGAACTGTTACATTCTATATGTTTCCAATGTTATGTATAAATATTAAACATGTATAGTTAGAAGTTAAAATGATATCCTATGACACCTTAGTATAACATACAGCCTTTTAAGATACCTAGGACCCCTTAAGATACCTAACTACCCCTTATTAGGACCTTTAATACCATAAGATTCCTTACCTTCTCTCTCTCTCTCTCTCTCTCTCTCTCTCTCTCTCTCTCTCTCTCTCTCTCACACACACACACACACACACACACACACATATTACCTTTATTTTTTATGATTTTGATGGAACTTATACTAATGCATCTTTAGATGTTAAATCAAATTCATGTTCCTTATATAATATTGATCTCTTAAATCAAATTAATCTATCAAATTAATGTTCCTTATGTTAAATCAAATTCATGTTCCATATTAAAAATGATTTATATAATGATTATTAAAAAATGATATATATTAATAAAAATAGGTAAAAAAGTATTGTTTGAGTTGCATGGGCATTATGATATTTTATTTTGTTGAATATTTCTTATACTTTGATTTAAGTGGATAATATTTCTTAAATGATGCTTATTATTAGAATAAACCCACCTATTAATAATATAGATCTATGTGAGTTTCCTTTTTTTATATTTAACTTGGTAAATTGTATTTAATTATATTTTTTTGGAAGGTGAAATGTAAATTAAATAGTAATTGTAAATTTTCATGTTTGTATATATATGTGGGTATGTGCACCAAGTTATGGTACCAAAAGGGGGTCTTAAGATGCCACTTTTTTTCTAAAATCAACAAAATTTGAACTTCAATGACAAATTGAAGATAGTTACACTTCAAATTTGAAGATGCAACAAGAACAAGAGTCAAAGTGCTTCGAGTCTACTTTCGAAACTACTAATTTGTTTTGAAAATGGTGGAGATTAAGGGATTCAAAAAGGGGGCCCACAAAAAGTGGTCCTATTTTAATGCAAAAAACATAACATAGCGTTTGTTGTGGCCCCCCTAAAATGTTAATGTAGCGTCCTAAAATTGTGACACTTGCAATTTCGACTGCATTTGGGTCTTCACGATGGCGATGCAACACGGAACCTGAATGGAGACCCCGAAACTTGTCCATGACATCAAAAACTGCATTTTTCAGCACCCTGGCCTGATCCCTCCTTGCACCCTGCTGTCCCGGGAGCTGGGACCATGGCGCCCAGCGCCGTGGTCCTTCAAGACTAGGGCACCCAGTGCCCTGGTCCCCTAGAACTATGGCGCCCAGCACCCTGGTCCCTGGCCCTATTTTGGGCCCGGTCTCTTTTGGGGCTTCGGGTCTTTAAGTTTGCAAATTGGAAAATAATCTTCCCAGGTCGGCCTAAGGTCGGAAAAATCAGTCTATCAACCCTAATTGACAAGTATATAAACTACATTTCCTCTCCCATTTTAGTAGATGGAAAAAAGGCGGAAACGATATTCAAGCATTCCTTCAAGCAATTGAGCATTCTAAGTCTCCATTCAAGGCTAAGTGTTGCATTCAAGACAAGGATTCAACCATTGAAGAGGAGATCACATACAACATACAACATACTACATACATTACACCTTCGCATGTAAGAATACAAACATTCTTACAACAAGGTATCAGTAGTTGTTTACATTACAAAAATTTACATTTACAACATTCTCATTTCTTGGTTAATTCCAAAACCGGGGTTTGAGCTAAAGGCAAACCCCTCATCCCTAACCCCCCAGTCGTCCTCTCTTTTTTGTGTGTAGGTTGCAGGTACGCGGCTGTAATTGAAGATCTGGAATCCTTGTGTAGAGACGAACAAATCCCCCTTTGTTTCGCAGATTTTTCGGAGGACCGTGTGCACACCGGGTGCCATCGTCCCGTCAACTTTCGCTCAAATTTGCAGAATAGCACCGTCTCGACATTTTACTGCTAATTCCAGGTCCGCAACTTCATCCCATATCCCTATCTCTATTTATAAGTGAATCTTTCTTGCTTCTACATGCATTCCTAGTTCAATCTTTCTATCTACATTCTTTACAAAAGAGGGTATCCTTGATGTCTTAACCCTTGAAACTCATTTAGAATCCAATCTTGCATTGCATGGGATTGGATCTTGTGGGTTTCAACCCCTCTTTTGAATGTAAAGTCTCTCCTAAGTGAAAACCATCAACCCTGGTGACTCCCCCTTCTCTCTCCTTGGAGTTGGGGAGGGGAGAACAACTAGGGTTCGATTTTTCCGCTTTACATTTTGGTGAACCCGACGTGAACATCCTCATTCTGATTATTCATGGTTAGATCTGAAAAATTTGCTTCCCTAATTACATTTCCATGTTTGGTCTTTTGCAAATTTTAGAGGCTAATTGCATAAAAACCCTAAATTTTTCTTTTAAGTAATTAAACTTGTGAAATGTTTAATTGTTAATGCTTGTTTCAGATCTACCCTTCTATTGCAAATTGTCAATTCATATTTGTGCTTTAATTCTGAAAATTAAGTGGTTAAATGTCAAAACCCTAATTTTTAAAACCTTCTTGATTCAACCTTTGACTGATAATTTCACTAATCAAAACACCTCGAAATCGGCTGTAACTTTGGATTCCGCAATAAAATCACAATATCTTTCATCCCTGAAAATTTGGAAAAAAGTTGCGAGTACCGTGTGCACCCCGAGCGCCATCGTCCCCGACATTTTTTCTGAAATTTCGGGAGCTAGATCTTACTGTATTTTTCTGCTAAAATCCAGAATTTTGGCTGATTTTATCAATTTTAACACTTTCAAAATTAAAGTCGAAGTTGGTCTAGCGATTGCTTGGATTGAGGCTTCTAATCATTCAAAAATTGTTGAAATTGAAATTTGTATCAAAATTGTGTTTCTTACAGTCCTAAATCTGAAAAGTGTGTTAGCATTCATTCGAAATTTCAGTGCTTTATTCAAATTCTTGCAGTTTGTGACTTTTGAAATTAAGTGTTTAATTGCAACAACCTTGATTTCCACTTTCAAATTTGAATTTTGCATGAAATTGAGTCAACTTTTAAATTTCAAAACTTGCATTGCTTTTAGTATTCCCTCTAAAATCATAAAATTCAAAATTTTAGTTTCCCCCTCTTTTTCAAAATTCAAATTTTACATTTTTCAACAATCTTGGTACGGTTCAATTTTGAGATTGCAACTTTAATTTGGCCTATCTAAAGATCGTAAAATCACTCAATTTTTTCAGATTAGTTCTAAAATCATCATAACTTTCATCCCTGAAAATTTTGAAAAAAGTTGCGAGGACCGTGTGCACTCCATTCGCCACGGTCCCGGACATTTTTGCCGAAATTTTGGGAGATTGTCCTGATTGCATTTAACAGCTTAAATCTAGGAGATTGGCTGATTTTATTAAGATTTGCTACCTCTAAAATTCAAAATCTTCTCTCTTTCTTTAGTGCATGAGTTTTACAACAATAAGCCCTACTTACACTATTCCCGTTAGACGAAGCCTTAGAATTAAGTCTTTCCAAGGTTTAATTACTGAGGAGATGGAACCTAATTTGAATGGCCTTTTTAATGAGGACATGGGTAATTCCTCTAATCCTCTTAATGATGAAGAAGCTCTCCATGAGGTTTCTGAAGAACAACTTTCAAAATTGGATAACCAATTTGATGATTTTTGACAATGGATGTCTCAAGAATACCCTGATAGTCAAGCTCTTTCCTTAATTGAGGGTCTAAAACGTATGGTTCAAAGTGATAAGAATGGAATTGATATTTTGCATGGTATTGCACACATTGTGGATTCAAATGTGATGCCTATGAAAAGTTGTGCCGAAACCTTAGGTTACACACAACCTCCTACTCAAGTTAATCATTCTATTCCTTTGACAACTCCTATTTCTAGTATACCTACTTTTACATCAAACATAATGACTACTTCAATGCAAGACATTCCTCCTATGATGACCAGTCATGGGGGCAATCCTTCTTCTTCAATCAACCCTCTTCCTTCATTCAATCTGACTTCCTCATTCATTCCTTCAATGAGTGTTCCTATTATATCCCTACAAATAAACATAACGCAAGGGGGCAATTCATCTAACCCTTCCATTCCTCCTTGTAGTGTTCCTCCTTTCCAATCATCTCCTATGACTAACTATCATAGTGTCCCACCACCCTACTCTCTACCTTCTTTCAATAACATAACACATCCATCACAATCTAACACGTCTAATATGAACTCTTCAACTGAAGCAACCATTAACAATCTTGCACAAACTGTCTCTTCTTTACAGCAACAAATTGCCTCTATGAATCAATCTAAGTTTAGTGTGCCCACATTTGATGTTGCGAGCCCACTTTCTCTTGACATTGTTCGAGCTATCCCCCCTAAACATGTTGAAATTCCGCATTTGGAGCTTTATAATGGTAAGGGTGATCCTCTAACACATGTTAGGACCTTTCAAACAATATGCACTGATTTTGCTTATGACCAAAGGTTGCTTGCAAAACTGTTTACTAGAACATTAAGAGATAAAGCCCTACAATGGTATTTCTTGTTGCCTTCTTATTCTATTACTTCTTTCGAACAACTTGCAAATGCTTTTATTCAACAATTTCAAAACAATATAAGTCCTAAAGTTACTTTGATTGATTTAATGCATTTTAAACAAGGTGTTAAAGAAAAAGTGACTGATTTCATTGGTAGATATAAGCATTTGTATACTCAAATTTCTTTTCCAGTACCTGACAATTATATTCAAAGAATCTTTATTTCTAATTTACAAAAAGATATTAGAGAAAAACTCCTGTTTTCTGAGTTTACTTCTTTCCAACAGTTGTGCGCAACTCTTCACAATTATCAACTGACTGTGAGTCAAATGGAACAAGCAAATCCTTTGGCTCCGAGTGATAAGGGTGATAGTAGTCAACAACCATTTGGGAAGTTTAAACTGAACAGAGAGTCCATTAAATTCAATGAAAACATCATCAACAACAATGTGAATGCGGCATCAGGTGTGCCTCCTATTTCTAAGTTTTTCAAGAGAGAAAGAAAGTTCACTCCTTTGAATGAATCATTGCATAGTATTATGAATAAGTTATTGGAACAAAATGTGCTTACTCTTCCTCCTATAAGGCAAATAGACCCTGCAAAGATTAATTCACCCTATTTTGATAACAAATCTTTTTGTCAATTTCATCGTCATCCTGGGCATGATACTAAAAAATGTTTTGCTTTAAAGGGTAAAATTCAAGATTTGATTGATAATAATACTATCTCTGTTTCTGGTGTGAATGATAAAGGCAACACATCTGTAGCTCCTCCTAACCAAAATCTTCAGATTTTTACTGATCCATTCCCTTCTCATACCTCTAATGCGATTGATACTACTGATTCCCCTGTCTCACCTGATGATCTTGTGTCCATGACTCCGAATGTGATTAACTTTGTAGAGCAGCAGAAAATCCCTAAATAACTTTCCATCACATTTGATTCTAGTGAAACTATCAGGGCACCTAATGGTCCTTTATATATAGTTGCAAAAGTCAAGAATACACCTTGCCGTGGAGTGCTTATTGATCCTTCTTGTATGGTTAATATTATTACTGAAGAATTTCTTTTTACTTTGCAATTGAATCAAGTGATCTATGATGAAACAAATGTGGTTGTGAAACTATTTGATGCATTTTCTTCTCCTGCAATTGGTTCTATTACATTACCTATTGAGGTCCATAACAAATCCCTTGATGTGGACTTTGCTATTATTCCATCATCCGAACAATTTCGTGTGAAGCTAGGCTATCCTTGGCTATCTTCCATGAAATCTATTGCTTCTCCTATTCACAAGTGTTTGAAATTTCCCCATAATGGTGAAGTTGTTACTGTCAATCATAGTCTCTTTAAACCAGCTGAAAGAATTCCTAGCGTTCCTATTGATTACTTTTGGCCTAAACAATTCAAATCTCTTCCTCCGCGAAGTGATCATCTTTTCAATTCTTATCAAAAGTGGAAAAAAGATATGATCCTATCTCTAAGTGAACCTAGAACACCCAAACTTGACATTCCTATCGTTCTTGACAAGGAAGTTCTTCCTTTGAAAGATAAAACTAATGTCTTTCCTCAAGAAGATTCCCAACCCATTCCTATGAATGTGACTATGCCTATATCTAATAAACTTCCTAAAAGTAGACCTATACCTCCTCGTCATGAGGGGCTTGGTCTCCTTCCTAAACCAAATATTCCTCCCTTATATGGGGCAGTTCCTCCTCCTTCCTCTTATGGAGAGAAGAGACCTTCCTCTTCTCCTATTATTCAACCTAAGAGACCACAACCTACACACCCAAGTGATAAGGATGAGAACATTCCTCCTCCTCAATCTTCTCAACTTCCTACTCAGACTAGATGAAATCGTTCTGCACGTGAACACCGATGAAAGCGTTGTCTTAGAGCTCAGGCAGCTGCTTCTCAAACTTTGCAATCCCCAAAAACACCTTCAACCAGCATTATTCCATTTTCTCCTCAGCTGACGATTGAGCCGAAATCTCTTGAACATAAGATGCATGATGGTCTTGATCCTGTGCGAGTTAAAGATCCTATTTTTATAAATCTTGATGATGATATAGATGAAAATGTTATTCATGATGAAAATGTTACTCCTGTTCATTCTAATAGTGAGTATGAATATGTTGATGTTGATAACCATCTATCTAACGAATTTTCTAAAACACTTATCCTAGCTCCTAAACAAAAACAACGTGGCTCGGAACATGAACATAGCCCTTGTTTGGATCTTGTGATAGCTCCATCTGCTGTGTTGGATGTTCCTCCTCTAGCGTGTTTCCTACCTTCCCGAAATATTGATCAGCAAGATCGGGGGGTAGATGACATGCTAGACTAGTTCATTAGCATAGCAGACTTTCTCCTCCTCTCTTGTGTTACTTCTTCTATGTGTTATTCTCATTCTTCTATTTGTTGTCCTTAGTGTTGTCTACTTGAGGACGATGCAAAACATTGAGATTTCTTTTGGTCTCTCTCATGTTGACTCAAAAGACACATGTGTTCCCTTCTTCTAGGTGACCTTCCTTGATTGGGGAATGAAGAACAATTATGCATACATACATATGATATACATGAATTATCATACAGCATACTGACCTCGAGGAAAGTGAAGGCACCTTGTGCTTTGTGTTTTGTGTCTATTATCCTTGGGCTTATCTCACACTTGGGGGCTAAATCCTTGTGATAACGTGCTCCTTTCTCATTTCTTATATGTATCACTACCTTAAATAAATCACCCCCGATGAGGCATGTGCAATCGCTTTAACGTAGGGGGGCATACATCCCGTTCATATCTTTTCAAGATACTTGAAAATTTCTTGACAAATTTAACTTTGCCTTGAAAATTTTTGATATCTTTCTTGCATGACTCATAGTGAGGGAACCTTACTACTGATAGTCATGGTTCTCCCTCGTGATCTTCCCTTTTACTTTGTCAATCGAAGTTGTAAGATCCTTAGTCCACTGGGGGCTTGGTGTATCTTGCCTCCTTGACGTGGTGAAAGTTTTTCAATGTTGTTTCCTTGTACTTTACCGGAAGTATGAGCGTACGCTTATACTCCCGCTAAAGTGGGGGCTAAATGTAGCATCCTAAAATTGTGACACTTGCAATTTCGACTGCATTTGGGTCTTCACGATGGCGATGCAACACGGAACCTGAATGGAGACCCCGAAACTTGTCCATGACATCAAAAACTGCATTTTTCAGCACCTTGGCCTGATCCCTCCTTGCACCCTGTTGTCCCGGGAGGTGGGACCATGGCGCCCAATGCCCTGGTCCTTCAGGACTAGGTCACCTAGTGCCCTAGTCCCCCAGGACCATGGCGCCTAGCGCCCTGGTCCCTGGCCCTATTTTGGGCCCGGTCTCTTTTGGGGCTTCGGGTCTTTAAGTTTGCAAATTGGAAAATAATCTTCCCAGGTCGGCCTAAGGTCGGAAAAATCAGTCTATCAACCCTAATTGACAAGTATATAAACTAAATTTGCTCTCCCATTTTAGTAGATGAAAAAAAGGCGGAAATGATATTCAAGCATTCAAGCATTCAAGCATTCAAGCATTCCTTCAAGCAATTGAGCATTCTAAGTCTCCATTCAAGGCTAAGTGTTGCATTCAAGACAAGGATTCAACCATTGAAGAGGAGATCACATACAACATACAACATACTACATACATTACACCTTCGCATGTAAGAATACAAACATTCTTACAACAAGGTATCAATACTTGTTTACATTACAAACATTTACATTTACAGCATTCTCATTTCTTGGTTAATTCCAAAACCGGGGTTTGACCTAAAGGCAAACCCCTCATCCCTAACCCCCCAATCATCCTCTCTTTTCTGTGTGTAGGTTGCAGGTACGCGGCTGTAATTGAAGATCTGGAATCCTTGTGCAGAGACGAACAGATCCCCCTTTGTTTCACAGATTTTTCGGAGGACCGTGTGCATGCCAGGCGCCATCGTCCCGTCAACTTTCGCTCAAATTTGCAGAACAGCACCGTCTTGACATTTTACTGCTAATTCTAGGTCCACAGCTTCATCCCATATCCCTATCTCTGTTTATAAGTGAATCTTTCTTGCTTCTACATGCATTCCTAGTTCAATCTTTCTATCTACATTCTTTACAAAAGAGGGTATCCTTGATGTCTTAACCCTTGAAACTCATTTAGAATCCAATCTTGCATTGCGTGGGATTGGATCTTGTGGGTTTCAACCCCTCTTTTGAATGTAAAGTCTCTCCTAAGTGAAAACCATCAACCCTGGTGACTCCCCAGGGGAGAACAACTAGGGTTCGATTTTTCCGCTTTATAGTTAACTTTTTTGTAATTTTTAAAATCGCATCATTGAGAAATTAGCTAGCACCTTGTAGTTTATGCCATATTTTTCAACTAATTTTTTAATGAGTATATGATTTTTTACTAATTTTCAAAGTGGACACATCCTGAAAAACATAAATTTGAGCATGCTCCTCCCTAAAATCATTGATAACTAATCAAAAATAAAAAATAAAAAATTAAAATTGTGTAGAATGGACTCTAGTTTCTAAAAATGTAAGTTTCTTCAAAATCCGATGAATGTGTAAAAGACTATACCCAAAATAGTGCATGTTGGTTTTTGACCAAAAATGAGCACACTAAGAAAAGAAATTATAGATGAAAGCCTTAACAAAATAAAAATGTGAAAATAATTACATGCTTGGATAGCTAAGAGAGAGATCGAGGTCTCTATGGTTTTTTTTTTTAGTTTTATCGAAACACTTGCAAACCTGATGGAGAGAATGGCCAAAAATATGTGAAAATTTTCTAATCCTCTGTCAAAAACACGTCTCGGGCTTGAAATGGTCATCCAACACTTTGGGTTGGA
This sequence comes from Cryptomeria japonica, assembly GCF_030272615.1. Taxonomy (NCBI): domain Eukaryota; kingdom Viridiplantae; phylum Streptophyta; class Pinopsida; order Cupressales; family Cupressaceae; genus Cryptomeria; species Cryptomeria japonica. Next base: position 302,057,738 of record NC_081408.1, read on the forward strand.
TGCACAAGTACAATCCAACCCAAAGGGTTGGTGGTTTCCAATGCAGACCATTTGGTGAGCACCAAATATGGTACTCGCCCTACTTGACGCTCCCCAAATGAAAAAAATTGACTTTTCAGATTTGGCGCGCGCCAAATTTGGCGTGCGCCAAATAGGAAAAGTCAATTTTTTTCAGTTGGCGAGTGCCAAATGTTCTGCATTGTCCAATTCGAAGGTTTTGTGATGCAAATTTTTCAATTTGGGCACAAGTTATACCCATCCTGAGACGAGAATATATACATGAAATATAATATTTAAGTATAAGTCACTTTAAGTAATATTTCATGCATATATTGGCAGGATGTTTGAGAGTGGTTTCAACTCTATAGGAGTTATAATGTAGATTCTAGTTTTTAGAGGATCATATTGACTTTCATACTTAGTCAAATTTTAGTAATCAACATGCTCCTATTAGCATTCTTTAGATTTGTATCTCACTATCTTTATCTTCCATAAAATCTACACCTATCTCTCTCCCTTTCTTATCTCTCTCACTTCTCTCTCCCCTCTCTAGGTATATCCCAACCTCTCTACCTTTCATCCCTTCCTTGTACCCTAATTTATATCCTTGACTCCCTTCCTCATCTCTTCTCTCTCACCTCCCACTCGTTCTCTTGTTCACTACCGATCCCTTCTATCCTCTCTCTCCCCATATCTAGGGCTCTCATTCCCTCCCTATTCACCTCACTACCTCTCCCTCCCTATATTATTACCCACCTCTCTTTCCCCCTCTAGGTTTCTCACTTATCTAATTGTCCACCCTCTAGTTCTCTCCCTCCCTCTCCACCTTTCTCTCCCTTTCCCTTGCCCCTATCTATTTATGAACACTCTCCCTCTCTTCTCTCTCTCCAAACCTATATCCATCTCCTCATTCTCTAGGTCTCTCACTCCCTTCATTTCTACCTCTCCATCCATCCCCTCTTACTCATCTCCTTGTTCTTCTATCTCTTCTCTTCTCTCTCCCTTCCCTCTCTAGATCTCTCCCTTCCTTTCTTCCCCTCTCCATTTGTATGTCCTTCCCCCATTCTCTCATTATCTCTCTTCCTCTCTTATTCTCTATCTTCATTGTCTAGTTCATTAACTCTCCAACCCGCCCTCTCTCCCCTCTCTAGGTTTCTCCCTCCCTTCCTCTCCACCTATCTACCTTTGCATATAGGGCTCATTACCCACCTCTCTTTATCCCCCTCTATCTATCTCACTCCTCTCTCTAAATCTAGGTCTCTCACCTATCTATATGTCCCCTCTATAGTTCTCTCTCTCCCTCCTCCTTAGCCCTATCCCTTTATGAATTCCCTCCTCTTCTCTTCCTCCCCTAACCTCTTTATCTCCTCCTTCCATAGGTCTCTCACTTCATGTCTACCTCTCCATCTGTCCCCTCTTACTCCTCTCTTTTTTCTTCTATCTCTTATCTTCTCCCTCCCTCCCCTCTCCCTCTTTATCTCCCCATCCATACATACCCCCATATATATCTCACTCCCTCACTTTTTTATTCTCTCTTCCTCTTGTATTCTCTCTCTACATTCTTTGTCATCAGCTTTCTCTCTCCCCTCTCTAGGTTTCTCACTTCTTTCTTCTCCACCTATCTACCTCTACATCAAGTTGCATTACTCACCTCTCTCTCACCCCCTCTATCTATCTCAATTGTCTCTCTTGTTATCGAGGTCTCTCATCTCTCTTTCCCTATATATTATGACCCCTAACGACACACAATGGGTCATATGGTGTCCTAAGGGGTAATAAGACACCATATGACCCCTTAGGACACCATACGACCCATAACGACACCATATTGTGTCCTAAGGGGTCATAGGAAACCATATGACCCCTTGGGACACAATATGACCCCTAGCGACACCTAAGGGGTCATATGGTGTCCTAAGGGTTCATGGGACACCATATGACCTCTTAGGTTACCATATGACCCATAATGACACCATATGGTGTCCTAAGTGGTCAGGACACCATACGACCCATAACGACACCATATGGTGTCCTAATGGGTCATAGGACACCATATGACCCCTTAGGTATTGTTAGGGGTCATAATGTGTCCTAAGGGGTCATATGGTGTCCTATGACCCCTTAGGACACCATATGGCCCCTTAGTACACCATATGGTGTCTATATGGTTCGTATGGTGTCCTATGACCCCCTAGTACACTATATGGTATCAATATGGTCCTATGGTTTCCTATGATCCCTTAGGACACCATATGACCCCTTAGGAAACTATATGACCCATAATGACAACATAAGGTGTCCTAAGGGGTCATATTGTGTCCTAAGGGGTCATAACACACCATACGACCTGTTAGGACACAATATGATTCCTAACAACACCTAAGGGGTCATAGGACACCATATGACCCCTTAGGACACCATATGACACATAACGACACCATATTGTGTCCTAAGGGGTCATATGGTGTCCTAAAGGGTCATAGGACACCATATGACCCCTTAGGACACAATACGACCCATAGTGACACAATATTGTATCCTAAGGGGTCATAGGACACAATATGACCCCTTAGGACACAATACGACCCATAGTGACACAATATTGTATCCTAAGGGGTCATAGGACACAATATGACCCCTTAGGACACTATGACCCTTAACCACCCCTTACGGGGTCATAGGACACCATATGGCCATTTATCACACCAAAAAACTTATAATAACACCATATGGTGTCCTAAAGAGTCATACACCACCATATGACCTCTTAGCACACCTACGACCCATAACAACACCATATGGTGTCCTAAGTGATCATATGGTGTCCTAAGGGTTCATAGGACACTATATAACCCCTTAAGATACCATACAACCCATAACGACACCAAGTGGTGTCCTAAGGGGTCACAAGACACCATATGACCCCTAAAAACACCTAAGGAGTGATATGGTGCCCTAAGGACACACCATATGACCTGTTAGGACACAATACAACCCATAACGACACCATATGATGTCCTCAGGGGTCATATGGTGTCCTAAATGGTCATTGGATACCATATGACCCCTAATGACATCTAAGGGGTCATATGACACCATATGACCCCTTAGGACACAATATGACCCTTAACTACATCTAAGGGGTCATATGGTGTCCAAATGGGTCATAGGACACCATATGACCTCTTAGGACACCATACAACCCATAATTATACCATATGGTGTCCTAAGGTATCATAGGACACCACATGACCCCTTAGGACACCATACGACCCATAACAACACCATATGGTGTCCTAAGGCATCATAGGATACTAGATGACCCCTGAGGACATCATATGACCCATATTGACACTATATGGTGTGCTAAGGGGTCATATGGTGTCCTAAGGGGTCATAGGCCACCATATGGCCCTTTAGAACACAATATGACCCCTAATGACACCTGAGGGGTCATAGGACACCATATGACCCCTTAGGACATAATATGAACTCTAACGACACATAAGGGGTTATATGGTGTCCTAAGGGGTCATAGAACACTATATAACCCCTTAGGACACCATATAACCCATAAGAACACTATATGGTGTCCTAAGGGGTCACATAGTGTCCTAAGGGACCATAGGACACCATATGACCCCTTAGGACACCATACAACCCATAAACACACCATATGGTGTCCTAAGGGGTCATGAGATACCATATGACCCATTAGTACACAATATAATCCCTAATGACACCTAAGGGGTCATATGGTGTCCTATGGGGTCATAGGACACCATATGACCCCTTAGGACACCATACAACACATAACAACACCATATTGTGTCGTAAGGGGTCATATGACACAATATGACCCCTAACAACCCCTTAGGGGGTTATATGACACCATATGACCCCTTAGCACACTATACGACCTATAATGACAACATATGGTGTCCTAAGGGGTCATATGGTGTCCTAATAGGTCATATAACACCATATGACCCCTTAACACACCATAAGACCCATAATGACACCATATGGTGTCCTAAGGGGCCATAGGACACCATATGACCCTTTAGGATGTTGGCATTTTATGTTTGTTGGCATTTTGCATAAAGATTGCATTAATGATATGTTGTCATTGATGTCAATTGAACTGGTAATGGTATTCATGTTATTGTTGATATTGTTGTTTTTGATATTGGCTAGTAACCGGTAAGAAGAGATTTGTGGAAGATATTGTTAACCGGTGTGTTAAGTTTGTGAGTTGAACCGGTGAACTGGTGTAAAGGATAAAACCTTTCTATGCAATGTAACCGGTAAACCCTATCAGCTGTTAAACCCTAACCGATCAAGTTTTGTTGGTTTATTATCTGATAAGCGATAATGATGGAGACATGTGTGATCATTGAATGAGGATAAGTTCAAATTGTTTTGGCATGTTTGTTTTTGTCTAGGTAAGAAGCAAAGTGGATTTCATCTAATGCACGTGATGAGTTACAAATTCCGATGAAGCGGTGATCATGGAGCGGTTGGAATTTTCTTGAAGAATATGAAGAGATTGTCATGATTTCTAACGGTCAAGATTATACCGACTTGTTTGTAATCTTGATGATGAGAATTAGGTTTTTGTTGTGTTACTGACCTAATTGATTTATATTTAAGGTCGATGAAGTTGTTTGTAAAGGTTTCTGGCAAGATTGATAGAAACCTGTTGAGTGTGTTGTTGCCTAACCAGTGAATGGATCTACACTTTGAGTGAAGGAAGATTGAAGCTTAGATGGATCTGATCAAACAAATGTAGTGCTAGTCAAATAGATCAAGAAAACCTATTTTTTTCTAACAATTACAGTAGAAGTGAAATCCCTTAACTGGGTAAGCTCTAACAAGCTTGGTTACTCATTAAATCCTCTAACAAGGTGGTCCATTAGCTTGGATTCTTAAATCCTCTAGCGAGGTTACTCCTAACAGGGTATTGTGCTTTTCATCAAGGCATATTTGTAAATCCCTTAACCAGGTGATTCCTAACCAGAATTCGTTCTTAACAGGACTTATTGTAAAGCTTTAACAAGCTTGGCTCCTAACAGGGTGAACTTCAGATAGCTATCCTTGTGAGTCTCATCTCACCATGGTTTTTACCTATTTGGGTTTTCCACATATTTGTGTCAACTGGTGAATGCTTTTGTGGTTATGATCTTATTTGTTGATTTGATTAACTTATGATAGGGCATGATAAGTAGAAGCATTGAGAGATGAATATGTTGAGTTATGATTAAGCATTGTTGATGTTTACAAGATTGAATTTGTTTACTGTTAAGTTGTCATAACAGTTAAACTAGTTGATGTCAAGTATTCTTATAAATTTTGATCTTGATTAAGATATGTTTACTTTGTGTGACTGAGTTTGAGTTTGGGAGCTTTGTATCAGTTTTTCAATATACTGATTCACCCCCCCCCCTCTCAGTATTCTACCGAATACTTATTCTTTCATCATACCATCATAGGACACCATACGACCCATAACAACACCATATGAAGGCTCATATGGTGTCCTACACTATATGACCCCTTAGGACACCATACAACCCATAACAACACCATATTGTATCCTAAGGGGTCATATGGTGCCCTAAAGGGTCATTGGACACCATACGACCCATAACAACACCATATTGTATCCTAAGGGGTCATATGGTGTCTTAAGAGGTCATAGGACACAATATGACCTCTAACGAGCCCTTAGGGGGTCATAGGACACCATATGACCTCTTAAAACACCATATAGCCCATAACAACACCATATGGTGTCTTAAGGGTTCATACAACACCATATGACCCATTAACACACCATATGATGCATAACGACACCATATGGTGTCCTTCATCTGACACCATATGACTCTTTAGGACACCATATGGTGTCCTGCGGGATCATATGGTGTCCTAAGGGGTCATAGGACACCCTATGACCCCTTAGGACATAATATGATCCCTAACAACACCTAAGGGGTCATATGGTGTCCTAGGGATTCATAGGACACCATATAACCCCATAGGACACAATATGACCCATAATGACACCTAAGGGGTCATATGACACCATACCCTTAAAAATAGAAAGAGATATGGTGACCTTGAGAATGGAGAGAGAGAATAAGAGAGTAATAAAGATATATGAGAGAGTCATATGGTGTGTTATGACCCCTTAGAACACCATATGACCCCTAACAACACCATATGGTGTCCAAAGGGATCATATGGTTTCCTAAGGGGTCATATGATGTCCGAAGGGGTCATATGGTGTTCTATGACCCTTAGGACACCATATGACCCCACATGACACTACATGACCCCTAATTACACCATATGGTGTCATAAGGGGTCATATGGTGTCGTTAGAGGTTATATGGTGTCCCATGGGGTCATATGGTGTTCTATAACCCCTTAGGACACCATATGACTCCTAACAACACCATATGGTGTCCTAAGGGGTCAGACAGTGTCCTAAGGGGTCATATGGTGTTCTATGACCCCTTAGGACACCATATGACCTCTAAAATCACCATATGGTGTCCTAAGGGATCATACGATTTCCTAAGATGTCATATGGTCTCCTAAGGGGTTATATGGTGTTCTATGACCCCTTAGGACACCATATGACCCCATACAACACCATATAATCCCTAACAACAACATATGACCCCTTAGGAAATCATATGGTGTATTTACGGATTATATGGTGTTGTATGGGGTCATATGGTGTCCTAAGGGGTCATAGAATACCATATGACCCCTTAGGACACCATATGACCCCTTAGGAAACCATATGACCCCTTAGGACACCATATGGTGATGTTAGGGGTTATAGAATACCATATGAGCCCTTAGGACATTATATGACCCCTTAGGACACCATATGACATGTCCTAAGGGGTCATGTGGTGTCTCAAGGGATCATAGAACACTATATGTTCCCTAATGACTTCATATGACCCCTTAGGACACCATATGACCCCTAACAACACCATATGAGCCCTTAGGACACCATATGACCACTAATGACACCATATGGTGTCGTTATGGGTCATATGGTGTTATAAGGGGTCATATGGTGTCATAAGGGGTCATAGAACACCATATGACCCCTTAGGACACCATATGGTGTCGTTAGGGGTCATATTGTGTCATTAGGGGTCATATGGTATCCTAAGGGGTCATATGATGTCCTTATGGGTCATAAAACACCAAATGACCCCTTAGGACACCATATGGTGTCGTTAGGGCTCATATGGTCTTCTAAGAGATCATATGGTATCCTAAGGGGTCATAGAACACCATATGACCCTTTAGGACACCATATGACCCGTAGCGACACCATATGACCCATTAGGACATCATATGACTTGTAATGACAACATATGTTGTCCTAAGAGGTCATATGGTGTCCTAAGATAAATAGTAATGATTTCCTAAGGGGTCATATGGCCCACATGCTCCTGCACATACCCAAATGGGTTATATAGAGATATAAGATACCTAGAGGGGGAGAGAGGCATGAGAGACCTAGATAGGGTGAGAGAGAGAGAGAGAGAGAGAGAGAGAGAGAGAGAGAGAGAGAGAGAGAGAGAGAGAGAGAGAGAGAGAGAGAGAGAGAGAGAGAGGGTTAAGATAGATGGAGGGGGTAGAGAGAGGTTGGTAATGAGATATGGATGGAGATGTTGAGAGATGGAGAGGGAATGAGGGAGAAACCTAGAGAGGGGTAGAGAGGGTGTGATGGAAAGCTGATGATGTAGACAATAAAGGGAGAATAGGAATTAGTAGGGAAGGGAGAGAGAGATGGGGATAAGGAGGGAGGGGTAGATAGAGAGGGAGAGGGGAAGAAAAGAATGGAGATGCCTATAAATGGGAGGGAGGGATAAGAGGAGAGATGAAAGAATAAAGAGAGAAGAGTATGAGGGGATTGCGGGAGAGGTAAACATGGAGGGTCTACAAGACCTAGGAAAGGAGAAGATAGAGAGGTGGGGGGAAAGCGAGAAGAAGAGGAGAGAATTCAAAAATAAATAGGGGTAAAGGGGGAAGGAGATAGAGGGGAAGAGAGAGGGAGAGAACTAGAGAAGGGACAAATAGATAGGTGAGAGAACTATATTGGGAAAGAGAGATGAGAGACCTAGATGACAAGAGAGAGGAATGAGATAGATAGAGGGGGCAGAGAGAGGTGAGTAATGAGACATGATGCAGAGGTAGATAGATGGAGAATAAGGAAGTGATAAACCTAGAGAGGTGAGAGAAAGTTGATGACCTAGAACGTAGAGAGAGAATAAAAGAGAAAGAGAGAATAAAAAAGTGGGCGAGTGAGATATATATGGGGGTAGGTATGGATGGGGAGGTAGAGAGGGAGAGGGGAAGAAATGAAGGGAGAGACCTAGAGAGGGGAGGGAGGGATAAGAAAAGAGATAGAAGAACAAAGAGAGGAGTAAGACGGGATGGATGGAGAGGTAGACATGGAGGGAGTGAGAGACCTATGGAAGGAGAAGATAAAGAGGTTAGGGGAGGAAGAGAAATGGAGGGAGATCATAAAGGGATAGGGTTAAGGAGGAGGGAGAGAGAGGTAGAGAGGGACATAGAGAAGTATAGATGGGGCATATAGATAGGAGAGAGACCTAGATGGCCAAAAAGGAGTGAGATAGATAGAGGGGGATAAAGAGAGGTGGGTAACAAGACCTATATGAAAAGGTAGATAGGTGGAGATGAAGGGAGGGAGAAACCTAGAGTGGGGAGAGAGGGTGGGATGGAGAGGTAATGACCTAGACAATGAAGATAGAGAATAAGAGAGTAAGAGAGAAGACGAGAGAGTGGGAGAGGGAGATAGAGAGGGAGAGAGGAAGAAAGGAAGGTAGAGACCTGGAGAGGGGAGGGAGGGAGAATAGAAGAGATAGAAGAACAAAGAGATGAGTAAGTGGACATGGATAGAGAGGTAGACATGGAGGGAGTGTGATACCTAGAGAATGAGGAGATTGATAGGTTTGGAGAGAGAGAGAGAAGAGAGGGAGAAAATTCGTAAATAGATATAGGTAAGGAGAAGGGAGAGAAAGGTGGAGAGGGAGGGAGAGAACTAGAGGGTGGACAATTAGATAAGTGAGAAACCTAGAGGGGGAGAGAGAGGTGGGTAATAATATAGGGAGGGAAAGGTAGTGAGGTGAATAGGGAGGGAAGGATTGCCCTAGATATGGGGAGAGAGAGGATAGAAGGGATCGGTAGTGAACAAGAGAAATGAGTGGGAGAGGAGAGAAATAATAAGAGAGTGAGAGAGAAGAGAGAGGAGGGAGTCAAGGATAGAGAAGTGAGAGAGACAAGAGAGGGAGAGAGATATGTCTAGAGTTTGGGGAAGATAAAGAGAGTGAGATACACAGCTAAAAAATGCTAATAGGAGCATGTTGATTACTAAAATTTGACATGCAAATTACTGAAATTTGACTAAGTCTGAAATTTTATATGATCCTCTAAAAACTAGAATCTACATTATAAGTCCTATAGAGCTATACTTAAATGTTATATTTTATGTATATATTCTCCTTTGGGGGTGGATATAACTTGTGCCCAGATTTGAAAATCTACACACTCACAAAACCTTCACATTGAACAATACAAAACATTTGGCGCGTGCCAAATTTGCCAAATTTAGCGCTCGCCAAGTGCAAAAAATTGACTTTTCAAATTTGGTGAGCGCCAAATTTGGCATGCGCCAAATGTGAAAATTCAAAATTTTGCATTTGGTGAGCGCCAAATTTGGCACGCGCTAAATGTGAAAATTCAAAATTTTGCATTTGGCGCTCGCCAAATGGTTTGCTTGGGAGAATACCAACCCTTTGGGTTGGATTTGTCTTGGGCATCCAACCCATAGGTTTGGACGACCTTTTCATGCCAATGACGCATTTTTATGAAAAGGTAAAAAGTGACACCTTTTTGGTACCAAAACTTGGTGCACTTACACATGTATATTATTTTCACATAATGGATGACTTTGAGATAGATGAGCTATTAGGTCTAGCACCACCTCCACCTCTACCTCCACCCAATCAATTGAGGCAGACCATTAGGATGAATATTGATTCTTTGATTAGGGATATCCACACCATTAGACACGAGCCTCATCCTCCTCCACAACTTTTATGCCTTGCAGATAGTATGCAAGGGATTGTTTAGTCTATACATGCTTTAGATAGTGATTTGAATAGCTATCATATTTGGAGGGAGGGATTGCATTCTTTTTACATTGATGGCCTATCATATAAATAAGTCAATGAATTGAAAATAACAAAAATGGATTTGAAACAATATTTTGTGAACCCTAAGGCAGGTGAAGAGATAGATCCGAAGAAGCCACGAATTTTTATTCGATGGTGTAGGAACCCTAGCATAGCTAGACACTTTTGGGAGAACTGGTGGATAGTCTTTGACTATTCACCACACTCCAATCATGAGGTGCCCATGTATTTATTGAAAAAATTGTGGGCCAAATTTGAATTGGGTAAAAAACCCAATTACTGTGACATTAGATTATTTCAGGAGGTCGGGAGAGGCATGCCCCAAGATAGGTCGGGGGCCAAATTGAGTGACAGAGTTAGAAATTGTGTGCACGATGATGCCTTGGTTCTTCTTCCTGCACTGGTTGTTCCAGTGCCCTCCCATCATCGAGAAGTAGATTTTGTTCTTGGTTCATTGAGTGCCCTATCGGGCAATTTGGTACAGCAGTTGCGCAAGGTGAGGGCTTCCCCTGGCTTAGCACATGTTTGCCTGAGCTATAGGAATGTATGTACGGGTCCACAGAGTGAGGCTTCCCCTAGAGAAGATGGTGATTTTGATGATGTTGATGCTTCCCGTGGTGGTTATGATGATGTTGAGGAGGCTACACATGCTGATGCCATCTCTTGTGTGCAGACAATGATCAGCCTACAGAGGTACAAATTTATTTATATAATTTACAGTGCAATATTAAATTCCTTATATATACACATATGAACCATAACATGAGTCATTTTTTCTGAACAAAGGATGGATCATACCACATCATTGAGGGACCGACATCATGTTACCTCGATACCTAGAGATATTAGTGCCCCGTTTACGGTATGCACTTTCATCTAGATACATTGTATTGATATGTACATTTAAAATAAACAATAAAATTTTTCATGTAATCATGTGTATGATATGTTTTTTCAATTTTGTAGGGTGCTTCGTGTAGCACTGAGGTGGCTAGTTCTTCACATGACCCGTCAACCGCTGAGGCTCAACCTCATATACCACTAGTATGTTTTTCATTCATTAATTTGAAATGTTTATATGTTTACTAATTTATGTACAACTATGATTCATGTTCATTATTGTTTGCAATTGTAGGCTTTTGGATTGTTTGATGGTGTATCACATGTATGCCTTCACCCATTAGTTACTTTGGCTACACATGACACACCATATGTATGCTTTTCTGCGATAAACTTGCAGTTTATATATATACTTTATAATTTATGTATATATAAGTTTGATTCATGCTTTATATATGTTGTTCAGGTCGATACCACTACCAGTATTGGTATGGCTACAGGATTGAGCTAGATGCAAGTGTCAACATTGTCATTTATGGTGATGATTAGAAATGAATTTCTAATTGATTTATACTATGTACCTAGCTTTTATAGGGATTATCAAAATTTATGTACAATGTTTTTTTTACAAGACTTGACTACAACCACTTTTCTTGTTCATGATAGTGGACTTCCATGTACCAGTGAGGGCATTGTAGAGCATGATCGTATGGTAATTTATTTTTAATTTTTAGTATTTAATTAATTTATAAGAATTATGCAAGTAACTTCTTCTCATGTTAATTCTTCTTCTCATGTAAAATCTTTTAATAATGTACAGGAGGGTGGAGACACTGATACTGCACACACACAGGATGGTGCATCTTAGGAGCACATGCAATAGGATGATTCATCTCAGCCACCTTCACATGGAGTGAAGAGGACTGTAGATGAGATGCATGAGAGTTCTTAGCTTATATATTTTAGATCATGTCATCTTATTGTATTATGGAATTTTTATGATGACACTTGTTATGTTATCCTGGGACTTGTTATTATGTTATTTGGACTTGTTATTATTTTTTTAGGACTTGTTATTATGTCATCAGTACTTGTTATGTGATTATATATAGGACTTTTTATTATGTCATTTCCTTGCTACTATGATATCAGGTCTTGTTATGTGATTATATATGATTAGTTGTTAAGTGATTTGGTGATCTCTAGTGATTATATATGATCTATTTATGACTTTATATTTTAACATTGTGATTGATCATCTTATAGTGCAACAATTTATAATTCAATAAAATAATTATCCCAATTTACAATAACATCCTCTTCTTAAAATAATAATGAAATCAAGAACTTACAATTAATCTATGAAGAGATTACAATAAAATAAATATATCATAAAAAATTAGAATGATTGTAATACAATTACAATGTGCACAAAATAATATTAAATTATTTTGAAACCAAAATTGTATCTAAGCTAGACAAATACAATGTAACACAATAAAAAAATAGAATGATTGTAACACAATTACAATGTGCACAAAAGAACATTAAGAAGAAGATAACTAATACAATGTTGTTTATGAAACCAAAATAGTATCAAATGTAGACAAATACAATGTTAAAGGGACAAAGAAATTTTTTTATCATAATTAAATATAAAAGAGTTCACACAATTAACACAAACTTACATGCATATAAATTTGATTCAACCTAATGTACCATTTGCATCCTCTCTCTTCTGCAATGCGTCTATGATTGCCTCATGCTCTTCTACTGAAAGTGTCCACAATACCTTATTAGCAGGTCTACCTTTGTATCTTTCTAATTTGATGTTTGTTGCCACCACCAAATGAGAATAGTGTATAATGTTCTTTTTCTGATTGGTAGTCTTCATAAGCTGGTAAGCCATTCCTTCTTGTTAAGTATTTGCATAGACATGTGCCAACTACCACAATAGACCCAACTGGATATTGAAAACCATCATCATCTAATTGATCACATATCAACTTTTTCTTAGGTTCTACACATCTAGCTAGCCAATACTCAACCTGCTCATCATTATCGTTAGGTGCAACAACAGCATACACATGTCCTAGAAAACAAATTTAAGTACATGTAGAAATAAAACCTGTTAGAATTTATAATTCAAATACAATCATAAATTATATGACAATACATAAAATATATAATTTAAAGTTATAAACAAGAAATTGAAATAGATTACCAAGTTGTATGAGGTCTGAAATACGATCATAATCTTCTGTTGCAAATGCATTAGTTGGGTCTTCATTTATTCTAACATCTTGATATTGTGTCTCACTAGGTGTTAAGGATTTTTGTTGCCATTCTTTGACCCATTCCATATTCTCACATTCTTTCCATTCACCTGCAACACAAAATTGGCAAAAACATGCAAGCTCTCTAGTCCATATAGTCCAAGTATTAGAATTAGAACTCTTAAATGAATAACATCTAGTTGACCCATTGATTGTATCACAATCATATCTTGGAAGGATATTCTCCTCTTTAACTACCCAGAAGAAACATCTAATTGTAGAGTTCTGACTTGATCCTATGGATAAAGTTGCACTAAACCAATCAACAATTGCACTTTCATTTTTAAATTTAGCCTTTTCCTCAAATTTGAGTTGCTCTCTGCAAAGGGCTCTCTTAACACATGCACAAGCACCATCATGTTCTCCTTTCCCGTGTCTAGCCTCAAAAAAATCCACCTGTTCGATATTAGTTTTCTTATGAATCCTACTCAACCAATAAAACATTCTAGCATTCTTGAATTGCCCTGTCCAATTATCTGACCATATTAGATGTTGTGTCATCTGAATTTCTCTCTCCCTCAAATTCTCAAAAAGGGTCTTGAAGCAATACTAGAGAAACTTAGATGATTGTAATTTATTATCACTCATATAGAAATGGTACTCTCTCTAAATTTTACGATCCTCTTTTGTACTATCTAGTGTATGCCTATAGACAATATGGACAAAAATTGATACTTGCACTGAATTGTAGTATTGTGATTGGACCTCATCTTGTGGGGCAAGCGTGTAGTTCTCTACAATTCATTCAAAACATATATACTACCAATAGGAAATGTATCCTTACATATTCAAAACTGACCATGGAGCCATCTAGCATTTGGAGAGTGTTTAACATATTTAGGTACGATCTCACTCTTAAATTCATTCATAAATGCATGAACACTAACTTTTTCAATGATTAGATTGCATTGTCTTCCAGCCTTTCCATCCTTCAGTGGATACTTAACAGTTTTAAATATTTTAACATCAACTAATTATTGTCCAAAATCAATCGAAAGATTTTCATGCAAACATTCATCCAACAATGCAAGATTGCCACATATATCACATACATCGTAAACACATGGATTTAAGAAAAAATTTCTTATTTGGTGGTTGCAAAACAAACTTGATATAAACTCCTTTATAGTTTCAGGTGGTATATTTATACCACATTCTTGCAACATTCCATTACTATGCATGGTAACATGTATATATTGAAATACATCGTAATGGTAGCAAAATTGAACATGAGTTTTGCATCAACATGTGACTCTTTCCTTGTTAATTAAAACATACCAAGGTTTACGCTTTTCAAAGGACTTTGAAAAATGCTAATAGTTAACACCTTATCATCCTAAAAAAAATTGTACAATTCAGTTTGAGTCATGTCCAATAGGTGTTTTGGATGTGGATCATGAATTTTTGACCCGACTCTTAATTTAAGAACATCTCTAGCATTATGTGATACTCTCGTATTACCGTGCCAGAATTTTTAGATCAAAGTTTTGACTCATCATTCTTTTATCAGAAGTTGTTTGGCTTACTAAAGTTGTTGTTATTTCTCATCATGCCACATTTTTATCTTTAGAATGACTATTCTTTCCGATTGTACCAAAGGTGCTAGCAACAGTCGATACAACTTGTTTTAAAGACTCGTCCTTCTTCTTGGGTTTGACATAAAAGCCTAACTTCTTCATCACTTTTCACATTTTAGTCATTTTAATTAGTTGTACCATTAATTTACATTGAAACCCAAATTTCTTATTATAAAAAAAATGTCTAAAGAATCTATTTGCATGTGTCCTAATCTATCTCCATGAAACCAAGACAAGAAGATTGTCTAGTACATCACTTTTAATTTCAAAATTTTCATTCATTTCATTATCATTCAAACATGTTTCATTTTCAATTGGTGTTTCCATGTCTACATCCACATTATTGGTTTCAGTTGTAGGTGGATTTTCAATTCCATTTAGGGTTTCAATTTCGGTTTTAATTTTAGTTTCAAGTTGAGATCTAGTTTCATTTGGGGTTTCAATTTGGATTTCAATTTCAGTTTCAACGTGAGTTCTAATTTCATTTGGGGTTTGATGTTGAATTGGTGTTTGATTTAATAAGTAATCTACTTCTACTAAATCACTAATTTCTTCATGAGAAAAAACATAGGGCTGTGAAGAAATACATGTATCCAATAATGAATTAGAAGATGCACCTAAATTAAATGGTTCTATTGTGTTTCCTTCATCAACATTTATGATCTCATCGATGTTCTCCTCTTCTGAAACAATTGTGGAACTTGAAGCTCCTTGTCTCATTCTTGTTCTTCTCTCTCATTGACGTATTGCCTCCTTCTCCCTATCTATTGCAATCTCCTCAACTGGTAGATCTTCCTTTGCCTCTTCCTACATTGATTTGATCCCATGGCTGGACCAAATTTTGAATTCGAATCGATCTCCTAACCAAATCGATAATAAGACAAAAAAAAGAGAATGATTAATCAAAAAATTCTCTTTGCAGATTGTACCTATCAAGCAATGATTGAAAAATAATTGAATCATTGGGATTTGTGCTTGTGGGCTAGATTCTGGTCCAACGGATCTTTTCAGAAATAGGTGCCCATTATTTAATGAAATAAGTGTCCATTTCTAAAAATGAGTGCTTGTTTTCTTTCAATGGTACAAAGTGAAATGGGCACCCGTTTTTTGAATTTAAAAAATGAGTGCTCATTTTTTAAAATTAGGGGCAAGAAACAACCCTTAGCCTTTTTTTTCACTTCGGGATAGGCTTGGTCCCACCAAGCCTATGCTTGGACCTCCAAAAAAAGGCTAAGGTAAAACGACATCAGATTTCTACCTTGGCCTAATTTTTTGAGGGCCTTCCTGATTGAATTTTTTGATGAAAAAAAAACCCATTATAGTATTCAACATCTCGATTTCAAAAATGTAAATTTCATAGTGATAAGATCATTTTACTATTTTTTTATTATTTATTAATCAAAAGTGGTACCTAAACCTAAAATACCGAGGTTCAGTAAAACTTTAATAACTTTTTTTTTTAGGTTTTTAGAAAAATAAATTATATGACATCAATCTACATACAATTCTTTTAAATATTAAAAAAAAACATTGAAAAATATGAAATTTTCATCAAATAATGGTGGTCGTACACCTGATGTTTTGAAAATACACTTTATTGCCAGTTAATAATTAATTAAAAAAAGTATATTCAATAAAAAAATAAGTAAAAATATTCTCATCAATATTTGGTGTCTTGGGTATCATTTCCTAGAAGGATTTGCAAAAATTCATTTATTTGCATCATAAAAGGGTGGTCGTACACATGTGTGGTATGGTATTGAATTAGGCATTCTTCAACCCAAATGGCATGACGACATATAAAAAGGTTCCCCAAGGGGTTGTAAAGGTGGTTTTATATTGATCTTCTAGGTCGATACAGATCTGGTTATAACCCAAGAAGTCATCCATGAATGAGAGCAAAGCATACCCTGCAGTTGATTCCACAGTAATATCAATATTCGGGAGAGGAAAGTCATCCTTGAGGGAAGCTTTGTTCACATCCTGGAAATCAATGCAAATACAGATACAACCATCAGGTTTTCTTACCGGGACAATGTTCGAGATCCAGGGTGAATAGTCGATGGGGTAGATAAAGCTAGCTTTTAGGAACTTCTCTATCTCGACCTTTACTAATAAAGCTACCTTAGGATTCATCTTTCGAATCTTTTGCTTCATTGGCTTAGAATCAGGGCTAAGTAAAATGTTGTGTACCACAATGTACTCATCGATGCCAGGCATCTCCTCATAAGACCAAGCAAAGATGTCAAGGAATTGATGTAGCAAATTGGAATATTCTTTGAATTCTTCGAAAGATAAGCATTTTCCCACCTTTATGACCTTGTCGGGAACCTTATCACTCATGATGACGTCAGTAGTTTCTCCACTAAAAGTGCACTATGGTCTTCTGGATGAGGGATAGACATTTCTTCTCCATTGTGAGATAGAGATGCCCCCTACAGAACAGATTCTCCAAAATACACTTGAGCATTCAAGCAGTATGGAAATCGACATTTATGATGATAAGGGGAAAGCCCATCATATGCACCCAAAGATTCCTTCAAGGATTCTTTCAAAGGGAAAAGATCTAAGGGAATTTCATTACATGATACACCAACGTCAATGGGTTCTGGATGAACAAGCTTTAAAGGAAGGTGATGATTTGAAATCATGTTAATAGTTAACCTTGGTTTTGCCTATCGACCCATGTGACGATATCCTAGTCTAGTATTGTGGTGATGAGGTTTGGGCTCTAGAGGAATTTGAATACCTTGTTCATTAGGTTCATAACCCTTCCCATCATACCCAAGTTGATACACCAACTTGTATCCAAGACCATAGATGTTTTGCAATTCTTTGAATGATGGTAGTTTCATATAGAAAAGGTCATCAACATGATAAGCATCACCTAGATTTATAGACACATAATCATCTTTCGTAGTCGAGGAGAATAAAATCTTAGGAAAGCTTAAGTGGATGGGATATACTTTGTACTCACCAACATGAGAGCTGGTGAAGTCCAAAGAACTCGAATCATCACCCAAACATGCATTTTCTATTGAAGGTGATTTAGCCGAGGAATATTTTACAAGTGTAGATTCCAACATTTTCACCTTACGAGTATCTACCTTTGAGGATTTTTCTTTTGAAGAATCCTGCCTCTCAGGTGATCTCTCCTTTTTAATGACTTCCTTAGTGACTTCTTTTTTCTCACGCTCTTCCTTTTTAGGGGATGAGACAAAAGCAAAGGATGCAATTGAAGAAAATAGAGTGGGTACATAATTTTGAAAGGAAGGTGTTACAAAGGCCTGACTGACTACAACTATTTGACATAGTTGCATAGCCTCAGGATCAACCTTAACTGTGACAACCTAATTATTAGCCTCAAACTTCATGGATCCATGAAGTATGGATGAAACAATTCACAAATCATGTAGCCATGGTCTTCCTAAAAGAATATTGTATGATAAAGGGCCTAGCATAACATGCACAAGGGTTGGAATAGTGATTAGTCCAACCTTCAAGAACAATATGACAGTCCCTACAGTGGTCTTACCATTGTTATCAAAACCTCAGATAAACAAAGAGGAGGCTGCCAAAGAATTTGGGTCCACCTTGATCTTTGGTTACAAGTCAAAACCAAAAACATTCAGTGTTGAACCTGTGTCAATAAGTGTTCATCTAATACCAATGCCATTCACATGAACAATGATCATTAATGGATCACCTAAACATATGGGATTCTTTTTTCTCATGATGAATTAGTATTTAATTAAAAAAGAGTTTGTGGAGGAAAAAAGAAATTACTATTTTTTATTATTGTATTTTCCTCTTCAAAATGTTTATGAAAAAGAATTGAGGGCTCATTGAAAGGTTAGTCATGTGTTCTCTCATTTTTTCAAGGATGAAAACCTTATTGAAAATATTGGTTTCAAAAATGAAAAACCCTTATCTAATTGGAATAAGTGAGCTAAAAAGTAAAGTTCATTCTTGAATTCACTTCTAGGTTATTGCAGAATCTTTATTTATGATCATCACTTTACATCAACATTATCAAGAGCAATACTTTGTATATGATGTTTTGAAATGTGAGATAATTTTTTTCATAAATACCTTTTTTCATAAGTATCCTTAATATTTTATTTTTTTCTTTGATATATTGTCTCACCCCACTAAATAAATGAAAAGAGTTATATTTTCTCATCCCACTAAATAAGTGGAAATATTGTAACCACTAAATAAGTGAAAGTTTTGTATGAATCACTCATCTCTTCTTGCATTCTCAAAACTCTATTATCTATTTTGTTAAGCCATAAACATATGTACATACATGCAACTCAGTTGTAGGTTGTTTATTGGCAGATATGTTTTTGATTAGAGAAAAAGAAGGTTTTGAAGGGACCTGAAACCCTTTACAAAAAAGATCAGTTTGGACTTAACAAGATATTAAGCCAAAACATATCACTACAAATAAATAGCCCCATAGAAACATATTCAAAAAAACATCAATCGAGTAGAGACAGAACTGACCTCTAACAACCAGTTGTCTAAAAGAAGACAGATGAAATAACTAGACAACTGAGGAAAATAAGAAACCAAAAATAAAACCATGCGACACAAAGAGGGTTTAACCAATAGGCACCCACAACCTGAACAAAATTTGCATAAAAAACCATTAAGGAGCAAAAAATCAAAGAAAGAACCAGAGAAAACTCCATCCCAATCATGAACAACCAGGGACCCTCAAGATTTACCTCTAGTACTGCCCTTGTGGGAATGAAGAGTCATGTCAAAAGAGAGCTTAGGCGTCTTAGATTTCTTTCCCTTAACAGCTATCCAACCCTCTTCCACCTTAGTAGCCACATCAAACCAATCTGACATACCCAACGCTAAACCACCCAAAATCTGAGAAGGAGCACCAACATCACCCCCATTCTCATAGTTTCTCCCTCCAAGAAAAGCATCATCATGAATGTTACTAGATTTGATAGCCAAAGCACCATCACTAGGCATAGACACTTAGGGTACAATTCCACTTGAGGAATCAACATGAGGGACATGAGACTACAGACTAGCCTCAACAACCACTCCATTGAAAGCCTGCATAGCCTGAGAAGAAACAACAATATCTTGCACTACCATTTGAGAGCCC
The DNA here is from genome assembly GCF_030272615.1 of Cryptomeria japonica. Taxonomy (NCBI): domain Eukaryota; kingdom Viridiplantae; phylum Streptophyta; class Pinopsida; order Cupressales; family Cupressaceae; genus Cryptomeria; species Cryptomeria japonica. The sequence goes on from NC_081408.1 coordinate 302,077,875, forward strand.
TTAGGATTATCAATTTTCTTCTCAACTGTGTAATTCTGATTTGAAGCACCCTTCCATCATGAGGCTGACAAGGTTTTCTTCTCCAACCCACGACGCTCAATCGCATGACCTGTTTTGAAACATCTTTGACACTTGAAGGGTATCCCTTCATAGTCCAAAGTTTGAACCTAGTTGCCCTTAGAAGAATTGATAATGATCTCAACCGATATTCCTTTTGAAACATCTAGCTTGACCAAAATATAGGCAAAGGTGGAGTGAAGAATGTTAGACAAATCTTCATCCACCAACAAAAAATCCCCAAGAGCATTACCAATTTCCTCAAAAAGAGAATCGGCCAACAAATGAAGAGGGAGATAAGGAAGCCTAACCCAAACCAGAATCTTATTAAACATTTCATTAAAAAGGATTGAAATCAGAGTGCCAAGGTTTAACCATTAAAGGGAATTTCTATCCTCGGCATTCTCAAATTTTGCAATAAAAAAGCCTTTAGCCATAGGGTAAATATGAACAGTACCTTTATTGGTAGATATGTTTCTTAGTGGGACCAGTCTAAATTTGCATCATAGAGGAATCTAATTTCAACCAATTTGAACTAAAAAAAAAAATAGTTTTAAACATGTAACCCATGCATGCTTGCACATGGCAATGGGTTGTTATTTATGAGAAACAATTTTCTTTTTGTCAACTTGATGTAAAATTAGATTTAACATATAATATAAATTAAACTGATATACTGGACAGTGAAAATTGGCACTGAAATTATTAGTACTTTTATATGAATCAATATAGCTCCCATACAACTTTCTCTCTATAGTCTAGCATTGTGTCATGGCTTCAATGGCTTTATGCATGTATTCCATTAAAATGGATGCAACGCTTTTTCTAAGATAAATTCAACTATCAATAAATTCAGCTATCAATGTTTACATTAATTTGGCAGACATTTCGTAACTTATGCTTTGATTGTATTTGCTATGATCAAGAAAGTCTTATTGGTGAGCATGATATGCAGTGCATAGCCACAAGGATTGAGATATTCACTTAAGCATCCATATGTAGACACATTAAATATAGATCAATTAGTATATGATCGAGATATTGACTTAAGCATCCCATTAAATAAATGTTGATGTTGAACCCTGCACAAAGATTACTCCATGTAAAATTAGGGTAAGATACACCTCCTTTGAAACATGATCCTTAATAAATTAAGTTCAAAAAAATCTCCACAAATTAGATAAGGGGACTAATGAGAATGAAAAATCTTTATGAATTAAGTTCAAATAAAATTATATGTACAACATGGGATATGAACTATTAAAACTGATGATAATTTATGATAGTTTAACAAATTGTTTAATTAGACTTTTAGTTTTTTCGGGACTTAATCCTCTAAACAAACATCTTAAGAGTTTTTCAACAAAAAGGAGGAATTGTAAATGTATTTCACCACTCTAGACTCTTTGCCCTTCAACCCCTCTCTATTTACAAAATTTTGAGAGTACATAATTCTTTATAAGTCACCCTCATCTCACAATTTTTACAATCTAGGTTATTCACTAACAACCTCGCAATTGAAAAGCATATTTCGTGACTTTGAACTTCTTACACTCTAATCTTTCTTCCATATTGATAAGGCTTTGTTATAAGTCACTCTGATCTCAAAATTCTTATCAATGTAAATTTAACCTCACAACTATAAACACATTTCACCACTTTAAACTTGTTGCCCTCTAACGTCACTAGCCATTGCCAAAGCTTTTGGAGAATGTGCAGCCTTATGAACATAAAATTATCCCAATACAACCTCATAATTGTAAATGTATTTCACCATTTTTGCCTTCTCACTCTCTAGTATTGCTCCCTATTGTCAAATGTTTTGGAACATGTAGAGTCTTATAAATCACCCTCATCTCATAATTATTATCAATATGGAATAAACCCAATAATAACCCACTCATATATGATTAAATAGAAGATTTTATAAACAATTTTAATTAGATATTTTATTTTTTATTTTGTATAAAGATCAGGTGACATTTTCGAATTACAAGAAACAATCTTACACACAGTTATACACTTAATCCAACACAAAATTACCAAACTCTTCAAAAACAAAAAGAAACATAAATGATAACATAAAATCTGATTCATTTGATTCCAATCTCTTCAACATAAAAAAATGAAGTCAGGTTTCAAATTTGATTAGGCTTTAAACAAAAATACATAAAAGCCAAAAATAATAACAAAATGCTAGATTCTTGTAAAATAATAATAATAGAAGTTTTGTAATTTTGAAAGTGTTAGGTATAAATACATGAGAAATATGGAAATTAAATGAAGTAAGGAATAGTATTTTTGTAAAATAATGAACAAGTTTTGTGTTTCATATCAAAATGTATTTATTGAAAAGATTTTAAAATTTTAAGGAGCCCCTCCCACACATTTTTATTGAAAACATTTAAAAGAATAAAGCTTGATTACATATAATATTCAAAGAGTATTATAATTTAGATGCACATAAAATAAAACACAACAAATTATTACAAAGTCATTTCTCTAATGTATTTTTACAAACCTAAACCTTTCTGAAAAAAAAAAACTAGACTTAAAGAACCTATAGAAATATTACTACACCATCTGACAAATATTACTACACCGTGAAAGTTAGCCAATGACTTCACTTGACTTGACCATCTTTTATTTCCAACAATCTGTATTAATATTACTACACCATGAAAGGTAGCCAATGGTATAGCGTGTTTTCATTGGCAAGCGTGTGGGCTACGTTGGAAAAATGTGTATGCAAGAATAGACACTTCATACATCTCCAGTTGTCCAAAATAGCTCAGTTTTGTCTTATGCCAATGCAATTAGTCAAGCTTTAAATGAGTCTTCCCGCATGCAAAAGAAAATTTGAGTAAGAACAAATTTTACGGGTCCAAGTATAGACACACCATTCATCCCCACTTGTCCACAATACCTCACTTTTGTTTTATGCCAATGCAACTTTCACTCAACCTAACGAGTCTTCTCGCATGCTAAAGAAAGGTCCAAGAATAGACAAGATTATACTCCAAACAGAAAGGGAAGACAGAGAAATCGTAAGACAGATTGATTTTTTTCAAATACATGGCATATCAATTGATTTTCCAACCACAAATTTAATATATCATATTATTCAATTTTATTTATAGAAAAATGAGTAAAAAACTTATCATACTGAATTTTGATTCAAAAAGTAACAAATTTTAATCTGTGAAGTAGTTTCACACAACAGTCTACATATTTGTTTCTTCATCCCTCATCATCCAACAGTTCTTTAGGCCTCACATGCCTTCCCTCTTCTCTTTATACCCATCTAGATAGCTTTCCAAAGATTTTTTTGAAATTAAATAAAAAGAAAAAATCAACAAGAAAAAGGAAAAAAGAAAAGTCATAATTTCATTTGTAAGATTATTATTTTCTTAGATAGGTTTTATTCAAAATAATTTTTTTCAATCAATAAAGTTTTTTTTCATAATCAATCTTTTTCTTTTTTTTCATATTCTATGTAGTGGCAATATATCAGAACAACTTAAACGGCCCAATTCCATGGGAGTTTGGAAGGCTGTCAGAGTTGCAACAAGTGTATTTGTGGGGAAACCAACTCACTGGAGAAATACCCACCTCACTGGGCAATTGGACTCACCTGCAAAGGCTGGAATTGGCTCGCAACCAACTGAGCGGCACAGTGCCCCTGGAATTCGGGAAAATGCAGCAGCTGAGATGGTTAAGTTTGTCTGACAATCATTTAGTGAGTGGAAGCAGTGGTTTGTCTATTCTAAAAGTGTTAACTAACTGCTCCGGCTTGGAAATCCTTGATTTGGGATCTAATTATCTCACTGGCATCTTGCCCATTTCAATTGGTCGCCTTTCAAATTCACTTTCAGTTTTAGGTTTGTACTCAAATGAAATTGGGGGAAATATACCAGATGAGATTGGTAATCTAACAAACTTGACAACGGTATGCCTAGATGCAAACAGATTCAAAGGGACCATTCCATCTGCACTCAGTAAACTTCCGAATTTGGAGAGACTAACTTTGGACACAAACAATTTACACGGAAGAATTCCAAAAAGTTTTGGCCAATCAAAAAGGCTTGGATTGTTGTCACTCAGTGAGAACATGCTTTCAAGACAAATTCCAGACAGTCTTGGCAAGCTTCCACAATTAAGAAGGCTTTATCTTGATCACAATCAGCTATCAGGGAAAATACCTGCCAGTTTAGGGAGATGCAAGACGCTGGAAATGGTGTACTTGTTGCACAACAAGCTAACAGGAAATATGCCTCCTGAAGTTGCAGGTCTTCAGAATCTCCAATTCTATTTCAACGTTTCCGGATATTTATTGCAAGGTTCTATTTTGGAAATGAGCAAAATGATTATGGTTTTAGCCATAGATGTTTCTCAAAACAATTTCTCTGGTAGCATTCCCAGTGCATTGGCAAGTTGCAAGGGGCTGGAATATCTAAATCTTTCCGGAAATGCATTTGAGGGGCCAATCCCTGCATCACTATCAGATTTGGAAAATCTGAAGTACATGGATCTTTCTTGCAATAATTTGTCGGGTACAATACCGGTGGCTTTCAAAAAGATGAAAATGCTCCAACACCTCAATCTCTCTTCAAACAGGTTAACTGGAGAGGTCCCAAAGAGAGGAGCTTTCGCAACACTTGATGCCTCAGAAGTTATGAAAAGTCTTGGCCTCTGTGGTGGATGGATAAACTTGTCGCCATGCTCTCATCCCAATCACAAACATCCATCAGTCTCCAAAAAGGTAATAATTCCTGTTGTAGTCGGCATTGCAATTTTTATCATGTCTCTTCTACTGGTAGTAGTTTCCTATAGATCATGTAGACATTCCAGTGTCCCTGCTCTTAACGTATGGCCTCCAAAAATTTCATATGAAGAACTTGTAAATGCAACTGGTCGGTTCAATGATGAAAATCTTTTAGGAATGGGCAGTTTTGGATCTGTTTATAAAGGGATTCTAAAGAATGGTAAAAATATTGCTGTTAAAGTTCTCAAGTTGCAAGATGAACATGCTCACCAAAGTTTCAGCAGAGAATGCAATGCATTGAAGAGAGTTCGGCATCGGAATGTAATTAAAATCATTTTAGCATGCTCCAACCTTGATTTTAAAGCTCTAATTCTTGCATTCATGTCAAATGGAAGTTTAGAGAAATGGCTATACCCTCCTGAAGGGGGTATATGCAAATTAAATTTGAGTGATCGATTAAGGTTAGCAATGGAGATAGCACAAGGAATGGCATACCTTCATCATTATTACTTTGTTCAAATGATTCACTGTGACCTCAAGCCCAGCAATGTTCTATTAGGAGATGACATGACTTCATACATAGCAGATTTTGGCCTTTCCAACATTATTTTTGCAAATTCCATGGATTCTTTGACTTCTACAGATGCACTTAAAGGATCTGTTGGCTACATTGCACCGGGTACAGATTTCTTGCTATTGAACTATACAATTTCACTAGTTTTCTTTGTTTATCTTATAAACCATTGAAGGCATCAAATGACTAATAAGTAACTTATTCTTCTTTAATTGTTATTATAGAGTATGGAATGGGTGGAAATCTTACTACGAAAGGAGATGTGTACAGTTATGGAATTTTGATTTTAGAGTTGTTGACAAGGAAGAGACCAACAGAGGATATATTCGGTGAAGGAATGAATCTACAAAAATGGATAGAAATGCATTTTCCTAATAGAATCTCAGATGTGGTGGATAATTCTCTGCTAATAGATGCTCATGAATCAGAGACATCAATAGTAATGGAATGCCTTACTCAATTTATACAGATTGGGCTGTTTTGCACAAGGGAGTCACCTCAAGAGCAACCTGATATGACTAAGATAATTGATATATTAAATACAATTAGAGGTGCATTTCTTGGTACCCCTAAAAATCCTCAATTACCAATAGATATCACACCTTTTATTGATAATGAAAGAAATATGAAAATGCCTAAGAAAGAAAATAGGGGAAGTTCATCTCTGTCTACATCCTAAGCCAAAAGAATTTTTCTTGCTTTATTTATTGTCGAATCCAAAACACATGATGTCTTAATGTATCATTTTGGATAGTATAGTCTATTGTGAGTAGATGAAATAATGTTATAATATTTTTTGCTTGTGCTACATATATGGTATACTACTGTGACATGATTTAGGTTCTCCCATTTGAAATTGTGAGTGGATGTGATGTATTTTGGACATATCAATCATCTCAATATATGGTTAAATATATATATCTTAATTGAATCGAAAATCTCATTAAAGAGATATATAGATATATAATAGAATCGAATATCTCATTAAAGAGATATATAGTTTTTCTTATTATTAAATATGAAATATTTTGTTGTATTACTTATATATTACTGATATTAGATTTCTCCAATTTATGATTCTAATTGCTCTTACTTTTGAATTGGACTATGTTATTATTTTTTGTATCAATGTCTGGGATCACATTGCATGATCCATCATCAGAACAACAAAGAACTTAGAGAGACATAAGATGAATAATTTATATTAATTTTTGAATGCTAAATAATTGTTAAATTTATATTATTTTTTTACAATATTATAAAAAAATATTTAGAAATCAATGGTTTGTTCTAAATTCTATACATCTCAAAACTACCAAAATCTATATCAATTGCCATTGTTAAACGAAAAACTAAAAGACTATACACAGTATAAGGAGAATACTATTGTTAACAGAAAGTGAAATTTTAAAACTTTAAGTCTACAAAATCAACCTTCTATAAATATTTCATTGCAAATTAGTACAGCACGGAGGACAGACATAAGATTGAGCGGGTGAAAAATTCTCTTTTCTTTCCACAAAAAAACTCTGTGAGAGATGACATGATTACACCATTCTGTACATCATCATTAACAATGCTATTTTCAGAAGAAGCAGAGTAAGTGGTCATTGTATATATACACTGTACAGTTAAAGTCACATGTTGCTATCATATCACTATAGTGGAGATTATAGTGCATCCCATGAGCATTATAGTGGAGATATGATTCATTCCCACTCTTTCTCAGTATATAAGAGTGGCTAAGTTCAATCCTTTGAGGGGGAAATTAAAGACATCAAGGATTGCATCAGATATATTATTGAACAACAATGCCTCTCCAGTTATTGAGGTGTTTGGGAAGGTGGGGATGGCAAGACCTACCTTCTTCGGCATGTTTACAGCAACATAAAAGAAAGGTATGAGAAAACTATTTGGCTTTCAGTTTCTCAGCCTTATTATATTTCCAAGTTGCAATGTTTACAGCAGCATTAGTTGCAATGCGAAAGCAAGGAAAGAGGTGTCTTGTGATTTTAGATTAGATTAGGTTAATTTCAAAAACAAAGATAAGAATTAACAGTTCAAAATATTATTATACAAAAAATTAATTGTAATGGATTAGAGTATTTTGTTCTTAAATTAATGATGAAATATTGATGTGTAGACTGGTATATTTAGCTGATTTAATGATGATATATTTGACATTTCATGCACCACCACATTTTGCTCAAGGATCCAAGCAATCTTATTTGTACATGAAAGTATTGCTTTTATACTACTTCGGAATTGTGTTTGTATCCTCTTTTGTTTTGTTCATCAATACTTTTATGCTTTTTAATGTGAGATTCTTTAGATTTTGGAGGATAAGATTTTTTGAATAATAACTTTTGAGTTCTTACTTTCTTTTATATATATGTGTGTGTTAGAATTCATGCATGAAGTTTATGCTTCATATGACATATCGTTTAGTAGTTTTATAAATTTCTATAGTATTAACTGACTTAATCAAATATTGGATTATAGAGAATTTTTTAATTTTTAACTATCTTTCCTCCCTAAATAAATTTAACATATTGGTGTAAAACAAAAGGAATAGTCTCACATTGTTTTGTCCTTGGTCTTTCAAGTAATATGCATTTTGCAACCTAAATATAAATAATATTATTGTAAATAATATAAAGAGGGAACATAATTGCTCACTGGTCTTTTGCTGTACTTTTCTCTAGCTGTTGTCTTTTGTGCTGACCTTTTGCTGCCTTTCTTTCTTCGTTTTGTCCTTTCTTGCTTCTCTAATGCTTTTCTTTATGCTATGTATGTGGGTTTCGGGTCCCTTAAAACCTGTTTTTCCTTAATCAAAAACATAATTGCTCAAGGAATGAGAAATAGTTGAGATAGATGTAAATATTTAATGATAAAGTGAAATTTACTAAAAATAAAGGAGGGTCTTGCAAATCTACATAATCATGCCTCCTATCTTTATAAAGGATATAGATGAGAATGGAAATATTGACCATATGATCTTAGTATTCTTTTTGTATATCTGAGTTATAATATGGACCTATTAAGTATATAGAAGTTTTAGTGCATATATGTGTCTAGATTTATTACTATGTAAGTGATTGTTGTTTCTTTTTTACCGTGTTTCACAGGTAGATCTCACATAAGATTTCAAATCCCTCATGTACCTTAGGTGAGTAGCCTCTAAAATGACATGTCAATGAGCCAAGTTATCTAAATGCTTAACAATTAGTCTTATACATGAATATGAATTGTGGCCAATATTTTGGCTCCATTACTAGGACCATGTGTTGATCTATGTGCAATATGAAGTATGTGGCAAGTAACACATGGCGATGCCAATTAGTGATTTAGAGTAAAATGTTTGGAGTATACATGCCAAGAGGGGCTAGTTGATGAATTGCCACATGAATGGTGTTACAAATATATGTTGTATGATGATATATATGGAGATTTCTTTGTAGAGATGCCATGTTATTTGTTTAAATGGTTATCGTTATGGTATGCTTGTTTTGGAGAGGATAATAGCATACTAAAACTATAATATCTGACTCACAAACACATGTCCATGTCACAAGTTTAATTTGGACTAGTGACATGGACATGTGTTTGTGAGTCATCATAGAAAATTGGATCTTTGAATTTTCAATTACCAACTATTCTTTTTTTGATAAAGGTGCTTACTAAGTTTCTAACCCCATATCAAAAAATATTGAATCAAACACACTATGGGTAAATATATTGTTGGTTGATAAGTGGATCAAGACACTCAATAAGGAGTAGTCTTAAACCACATGATGAGAGAATATAATGTATAGTCAAAGGAAGTTATAGAATATAATGTTGAGAGAAGTTCAATCAAAGACATAAGGCCATAATCGCTAGAAGGACATGATGCACATGAAGAAAGGAATACCATAGAAGAGGGAATGTGAAGAAACCCTTATGGTAATAAATTATCATTAAAATAAATTCTTTGCATGGAAGGATAGGACCAGATGAAGTCATGGGAAAACACATCTATGAGGTGTGTGTGTACATTGCACCTAGACAAACACAATGTCGTTTAACATGTGCACTCTAATCAATAAAATCTCAACCTTATCTCAAAATTCTTATCAATGTAGGTTTAACCCAATAAAGACCTCACAACTATAAATGTATTTCGCCACTTTAGGCTTCTTTCCCTATAACCTTACTCCCTATTGTCAAAGCTTTTGGAGATTGTACAACCTTAATGGCATATGGGGTTGTCCCAATAACAACCTCACAATTATAAATGTACTTCACCACTTTGGACTTCTCACCCTCTAACCGTTCTCCCCATTGTCAAAGTTTTCAAAGCATGTACATCCTTATAAGTCACCCTCATCTCACAATTATTATCAATATGGAGTAAACCCAATAACAACCCACTCCCATATGGTTAAGTAGAATATTTTATGTTTTTGATTAAGCAAAAACAGGTTTTGAGGGGACCCGAAACCCCTTACATCATAATCCAAAGATAGATCATTAAAGCAACTGGACCAAGATTAACAACAAAGAAACAGAACAGGCTACAAGAGAAAATGACAACAGAGACACAGCAGCCAGAGAAAAGAACGGCAAAAAACTAGCGAGCTGCTGGCAAACACAACAACTAAAAACCATGACTAGTTACATGAAAATATTGAGACCATCAGTAGCCTCTTTCTCCAGCATCATCATTGTCTTTGCAGCTTCCTTGAGGTCGAGAAGATCCTGAGGCAAAGGTACCTGCACAGCCTTGGTGCTTTGTTTGGTCCTCCTCATAGTGTGAGGGATATCCTTCGAGCTAGAGACCCCAGCATCCATATCCAGATCTACAAAGTTCCTTTCATTATGCATCTTCTCCAATCTAGCCACCATAGCCAACATATTGGTAGGAGACACTCTCAGCATAGCTACACTATTCTCCATGATCTTCTTGAGAGCAGTCTCAATTTTCTACATTTTCAGGCTAATCTCCCCAAACTTTTCATCATATCTATTCTTAAAAATCTCAATAGCCTCACCATTTTTTTTAAAGCACTCCAACATCATTCTTTTTTCATCTTCTTTCTATAGGGCACACTCATTGCTCTCTGAAGCACATCCTTTTCCCTTGTCCTTAATTCTCACCTGACCCTCTTTCTCCAAAACCCCTTCAACCCTTTCCAGCTTAGCTAAGGTAGTTCTCTGCTTGAAATGAAGAGTCTTAATTTCATGGAACAACCAACATTGGAAGCAATACATATCAACTGAGGCACTTCTAGTAGTTCCCAAAATATCGAGCATTATTTTAGGCTTGTCTTGTAAATCCTGGGAGTTGAAATCCATCGGTTCCATTTCCTGGTTTTCAAAAAATTTAGGAGGCTGCTCACCCCCCATATTAGAATCAGATTAAATTAACTTCTTACCCTTCCACTTGGGTTTAACCTTGTAACTAGAGGTTTCCTCTGCCGATGAAACATCATTGTTCCTCTTGGGGATTCTGAGCCTCTTCTTAGGGGGGGTAGAGGCGACGTCCTTAACCTTAGACTTAGAGTCATCAGAACCATCACTAGGGTGTAATCATCATCTTTATCTTCCAAACTATCCTTCACCCTATTAACCCTAGCTTCAAAGTGCTCATAAATTAAAAGGATTAATCCCTAATGAGCCAAAGGGCTCGACTTAAGGTTCTTAATGTGGTCAGCGAGACAATCATTTAGGGAAGAAACCAGATAATAAGGAAAGGAAACCTTATTCGCATATCTAAAATGATTGAGAAACACAAAATGGTAGCTATAGACTTTAGTAAACCTCTCATCAACTGTAACAAATTCCATTATCAGGGCAAGTACAAGGTAATGAGTCACAAATTCGTGGAAGTCTACGCATTGGAAAACGTGCTCTTATAAACGGGGGCCCGTTTATGCTTCGGGCTCCCGAGCCGAAAGGTAACGGGAGTCTGAAGCAAAAAAAAATGGGCCCCCGTTTTGTTCTAAAATGGGGGCCCGCTTTTAAACAAAACGGGGGCCCGTTTCTAAAAAATGGGCCCCCGTTTCTAAATGGCATTTTTCCTTTTTTTTCCACAAGCCGCTCTTGTTTGAAAACGGGGGCCCATTTTGTGGAAGTTGATTCCACAACCCGCCACTTGGCTCAGGATTAGGCCTGGGATAGGCCTGGGATGGCCACACCTGAGACATGGACCTGCAAATTCAAATCTCCATGAATGAAAGCACAAATATGAACTTCAGAAATAGTTTACGTGCCTCTAATCAAAAATTTTTTATACAAAATTAAAACCCATTTCAGATTATACTATCTAGATTCTAAATATGTAAATTTATTTAAAAATTGATTATTTTAACTATTTTTCATTTAATTTATACTAAATCGGGTCCATAAATTTGAAATATTAACTAATTTTGTTAATTTAATAACTTTTTTATTTTAAAGAATTTTGGAAAAAAAATTATATGTCATCAATCTACACAAAATTCTTTTGTATTTAAAAAAAAAAAATATAAAAAAATGTTAAGTTTACATCAAATTATGTGGGTCGTACACGTCAAATTTTTAAAAAGATAATTACGGCCATTAAAAAATTAATTTAAAAAAAAATATTAGAAAACAAAATACAGAAAAATATGCTCATCAATCTTCAGTGTGTTACAAACCGTTTCCCAAAACGGTTTGAGAAAATAATTTTAATTGTGTCAAAAAGTGTGGGTTGTACACATGCATGGTATGGTCCTGAAACAGGCATTTTTAAAACATAGTTTTCAGAACTCCATTCAAAAAGTTATTTTTTATTATGTGGGTATTAAAATAAATTACATATTTGGAAAGTACACTCAGAGGGCTATCTTTTATATTACTAACTTTTTCCAAGATTCAATCTCTAAGTGTTTCAAAATTTAAGCTCAAATGAGACAAAATCTGAAAATCAGGGAAAACACTTCCACTTTTTGGCCAAAAAGTGGACTCATCTTCTTGCACTGACCCATCACTTTCAACATTTTACTCCAGAAACGGTTTACCCGGTTGGGAGCGAAGTAAGTTTTGTCGTTCTTGACAAGCCTCTCCTTTTCATCTTCATTCTTAGGAAATGTTTTCACTGCATTGTCAAAGAATTTTCTATCCTTGAAGAATTTGGCCCATTCCATCGACAACCCTGTAACCTTCGTAACCAATTTCTCATCCAACTTCACCGTCTACCCAAACAAAGTGATTTTCTTTTTGTTCCATCCCTTAACAAAGAGTTTGGAAACATGGTCCTTTTTACCATGTAATTTCTCCATATACCCTGTTAGCCTTCCTTTCTATAATATTCTCCACACTTTTTGTTCCTTCTTCCAACCTTCACAGCTCGTTGGCTCATTCTTGTTAATATTGTCCCCCATTGTTTCAGCAGTTCCAACAACTCTTCCTTCACCTAAGAAAAAAGAGACTCTGCAATACCAACAGAGAAACACAGAGCCAAGGCACAAAGTACAATTAATCGCCCACAAAGTGTATGGGGTAGTCCACCTCATGCAATCTACAAACTTCCCACCATCCCGACCATCATTAATGAAGCAACTCAATCTAAGGGCCATCATGACATAATAAGAGAGTAACCTTTCCATTAATGTGATCAAAAAATAATTTCTCCTTAGCCTCTAAAGATATATTGCTTTCACCTTGCCACATGATAGGGGTCGATAAATTAACTCCTATGTTGGCAAAAGTGTCTACCACCTTATTGTTGGAATCACCATTGCCGTTACACCAAAAGCTCTAGCTATCGGTGAACGAGAGAGTGGCCAGAGTTAAGGATCCATGGGAGGTGGGAGAAATCCATGTTGAAAATCCATAGGAGGTGCTAATCGTGGCCAACAATCCCCCCTCAGCACCTACTGAGGATTCCAGGGGCACCCCCCCTCTGCACCAATGGAGGATTCCAGGGGCAAATCCTAGGATTTGAACTTGTGACCTAGCGCTCTGATACTAATTGTTGGAACCACTGCTTCCATTACACCAAAAGCTCGAGCTATCAGCGAATGAGAGAGCAGCCAGAGTTAAGGATCCATGGGAGGCAGGGGAAATCCATGTTGCGTATCCATAGGAGGTGCTTACGGTGGCCAACATTTATTTGCTTCCCTATGGGTATGAGCTATAACAAACCTATCCAAACCTTCAATAATTTTAAGGGCTATACACTTTATGTTAATTAGATATACTATTTTTTATTTTATGTAGCAATTAGATGACATTTTCAAAATACAAAAAACAATATTGCACATAGCTATACACTTAATCCATCAAAAAATAGAAAACTCTACAAAAACAAAAAGAAACATAAATGACAATAAAAAATATGAATAATTGGATTCCAATCTCTTCAACATAAAAATAAAAGATATAGGTCAAATAATTTGATATGGCTTTAAATATAAATACATAAAACCCAAAAGCAATAACAAAATGTTGGCTTCTCCAAGCACTTATCTACAAGTGTAGCTATCAATTTGCCATATTGATCAATCAATTTTCTTTCTCCAAAGACTCCCTTGCACAACCACTTTCACATATCAATAAAATACAAATGGATAATAGTGCATGCACACTTTAATAAATGAGTAAAATACATCACAGATTGGAAACATAACAATAAAATCTGCATTGACAAACATGTTATTGAGAATTACAACATTGTAGCTACAACTAATTGACAAGATATATTTATGTATCAAAGTAACTATGACAATAGCCTCACTGAGAAATCAAATAATGGAATCAAGTGACTACTTCCCTAGATTTGTACATGTATTCATCATCCAAAATTTTTTAAGTAATGGCATTTAGCTTAAGAACATTTAAACGAGGGTAATAATGAGAAAATGAAAGAAACAATAGAGCAATTTATAAAAAAACCATTATCTACATTGAAAATCCTAACAAATCATAAAGGTATTGAATCCCTACAAATTAATGCAAATATGCAATAAAAATTAAAATAAAACAAAAAAAAAGGGATTTGTTGATCGTACCTATCAACTATAACCATACAACCAACCATTCAACTTGTTTCCCATGGATTAGCATTCAACAATATATCTTATCAATATCCAAAACACTAGCTTAAACAAAAATCTTTATTGTGCCTTAAACCTTAGACCTTCCTCATACTTTAAATCCTATAACACAAGAGGCAACAAGTCACCAACCATTCCCTATGATGCAACATGAAAAAAATGATTATAAATTAAAATAGAAAAGAAAAAAGAAGGGTTGGAAGACCCACAAGGGCCCCCACACCCCTAAACCTAAAACAGATACACTTCACTTAAAAATGTGAAATATCTTCATTTCACAAATTTGTAACTTGTGAAAAGAAGTCAAAAGAAAGAGAAAAATAGTGAGAAGAAGGTGTAGCATTGTAAATTGTCACCAGGCCAATTTACACCTCATGTGTGTGCCCTTACTTTAGCATGTCTCTCTCTCATCTCCTTTATGGGTCCGTTCAGTGCCTTAACTCTAGTTCTGATGCTATATACACTTACCAAATGACTTTATGGAGGGGTTTCCTCTCTGGGACTAAATCATGGTCCCTAATTGAAGAGGGATAGGGCACTAGTGCCCTGGTCCCCCTCAATAGGGCTTCATTTTTAAATAGAGGATGGGACCTATCTCTCCAATGGGAAATGAAATTGGTGGCTCTATATGGCTGTTGCAAGTCGGCCTAATTAGTAAATTGACTTGGGATCTCATATATAAAGACAATTGATCAACCTAATTTCATACAAGCATCATAATTATTCAACTAAGGCATTTGTGAAGTGTTCATGAAGCATTTTCAGAGATCTTCAAGGTTGGACATCTTTCATTCAACCATTGTGGAGCAAAATTGCATCATTCATATGAAAGAATGTATGTGTGATTAGGGTTTTGTCATGTTCATGCCATTTCATACAACATATGTGATTACATTCAAGAAGAAAAGCATCATTATCAACAATTGCATACCTAAGGTATACCTTTTCCATTATTTATTTCAGTATTTGCAATATTTCGTTCAAGGTTAATTCCTAAACTAGGGTTTGAGTTAGACAAAACCCTATTCCCAACCTATTTCCCTTCTCTAGCATGCCTAGGAATAGGTGCGAAGTTGCAATCTTCATAATTGGCTTTATTTATAGAGATGAACAAGTTCCCCATTGGATGGCGAAAAGTGCGGAGGACCAGAGTGATGGGCATTCTAGTCCTAGCATTTTAGGAGCTCCTTCTGGGAATAGATTTGAACACTCTTACACTAGTCAGATCTAGGTTTGTGGCTTGATCTGATGACTGCAGCTCATTGTTTGCGCATAATTACTTCAATTCCAGTACATTTACCCTAATTTTAGCATTTCAATAATTCAATTTAAAAGAGGATAATTTACCCACAACCTAGTGAATCCAATAGAATTATCATCCCTATCCTTGTTGATTTGTGGCTAGATCTCTTGAGTTCACTCCTCTTCAATGTAGTGGTGCCTAAGTCTAAAATTAGAGGTTTTTACCTTAATTGGGTGAAAGCCCTAATTTTTCACCATCATAGAAGGCAAGACATTGAAACAAACTCCATCAATTAAGATAAGTTTAACATCCACTATTCATTTTCAGAAATATCAGTTGTTAAAAAAGAAATTCCTATTGATATGCAAGAGATCCTAGTTGATGTGCAAGACATTTCTATTGTTGCACAATGGTTTCATGCCCATTAAAAGTTTGCTTTGCTACAGAAAGTGAATGTCTTTGTTGTACAAGTATCTTTCCTACCCCATAAGATATTCCTTTAGTCTCCTTGACACACCTAGCACCCCTTGGCTACACAACATCTGTGCAATCTCATTTAAAAAATCATCTTTAGGAAAAATTTGCAATTGTGTTTATACTTTACAAACCCCTCATCAAAACCAATTTTCTTAGATCTCAAACAATATTGAGTATGCTAAGAATTTTTCTATAAACTAGCATATATATCTTAAATATAATATATATAATAAGTCTTGATTAAAATAAGAAACAAAACAAGGGTGCTAGCCCTTTATACAACAACCTATAGGCAACAAAAAGAAGACAACAAAACAGGGGTGTAGACCCCAAATAAAACAAGGTCGAACAAGCCTTTCACAAAAAGGTAGCACTATAAAAAACCTGTCAAACCTACAACAACCCAAAACCCGACTCAAGAATGGGGAGAAACACCCAAAACTTGACAAAGAGGGGTTTGGGGGAGGGGGGAAGACTTCCCCTTTTTCTTGTAATAAACAATAGTCTAGGCAATACTACTATTAGGAACATCAAAAGAACCTAATCAAGTGGGGAGGACACTGTAGAGTTTCTATGTGTAGCAGCAGCAAATTGCTACTACAGAACAACATCAAGAGAAAATTCACCATGCATAGATCGAATATGGAGAATAGGAGAAACATGTGTGGGATCCTCAAGGATGGAGGAGGCCATAGCAGTAATAATGAGAGGATCAATAGAGGCTTCAGCAGTAGTAAGAGGCACAACCTCATCCTAGGAGGAGACGTCATCCTCCTGAGAGGAGTCATCAAAATTAGAATCAAAAGCATTGACAATCAAGTGACCAGTAGTAGCATCATTCCACAAAGTAGCAACACCTCGGTGGCTTGAGAGAGAACAATCTGAAACTAAGTGACCCATTGAGAAGCATCTTAAGCAGTGAAAAGGTAAAAGGAAGATGCATTCTATGAAATGGGAATGGTGTCATAAGGACAAGATTTTGGGAGGGCTAGGACTAAAAGACTCGAGAATTCAAGGAATTGCTCTTGCAGCAAAATGGATATTCTAGACACTAGATGGGAATGAACCTTGGAAGGTTCTGGTTAGGAATAACATTTTGAAGGCTATATCGAAAAAGGCCAAAACTTGGAAATCCCTACATTTTTGTGACCTTGTGGCTGGAGACTTCGAGGTCTCAGTACAAGGGCCAAATGTCTTCAAGTCTATCTGGAAGGCCTAGGTTAGTATTAAGCCCTTCATTAGCAATAATAGAGTTAGCAACAATGAGCTAATCCATGGAGGTAGACCCATTTGGTGGAACCTCTTGCACTCCTCCAAACCATTGGCTCTTACGCAGGGGTGCTTTGCCAAAGCATGGGCGGCAAAAGGCATTTTTTGCTTTAAAGACATTATTAAGGATGATAGGTTGCTAGACTGGGATACCCTCAGAGTTAGATTTAACCTTCAAAGCTCCCATAAACAAACTTATAATATGTTAGAAAAAGCTTGTAAGAAACTTCACTTGCCCAAAAAATGCAAGAATGATATTGACTATTGTAAGGAACTTTTGTGGAATAATACCATCTTTGTATCTAATATTAAAGCTAGCATTATATATAAGACATTAACATATGATGAAGCAATAATTTCCCATGTTAATAAACTATGGTTTGTAGATTTTTCAATTAAACAATGGCAGAAGGTCTTTACTAGACTATGGAGTAGCCCTGTTGTTCCCAAAGAGAAGTGTTTTAAATGGCTTATGATTATTAACATGCTACCATTTAGAAAAGATCATAACAGTTGTGATATTATAATATTTGCAGGGTTCCCAGATTAGTTAGACATATTTTTTTTGAATGTAGCATTGCTAAAGAAATCTAGTTATTGTTTGGTATTGCTATTCCTAATCAATTTACTATGCTTGATGTTATAATCGGGTATATTAAGGGTCTGAAAAAAGACACTAACCTCTTTTGGTATGTTCTTACTTCTAATATTTTATGGTACATTTGGAAAATAAGAAATGAAGATAAGTTTTAGGGCTTAGGTAGGGCCCTTACTGAGTCTTTTCATGGACTCACCCTTCACCAAATTCTCCTGCAGGTATCAGTAATGATGAATGTAGAAAAGAACAAATTCTTCAAGTTCATAAAAGATGGAAATGCAAGGATGTTCCTTCCCGAGATGGAAAACGGGTACAAATAGAGGAAGGCAATTAGAGGAAAGCAAGATGTAGACCTGGCTTTGGAGTCCCTGGGAGCAGAGGTTGCCAGAGCGAGAGACCCTGTTAAAGACCAAATACATATGCTCACAAAACTTCTTGATGGAAAACAAGTCGTCTGGATGGAGGGCCCTAGGGGATGGACTACGTGGATAGATGCACCACAGGAACAGATTCTCCAAGGATAATCAAGTGGCAACTTTGATGATAGTGGTTTTGTTTTGTATAAAATATTATAGACTCATGTTTTAGAAAAAGGTATTCCTCCATGTATATATCGCAGTAGATAATTTGCGTATTGTTTTGTAAATGTGGACCGGGGGTCCAAGTAGACACTCTGGGTAACCTTTTTGTAACAACGTTATTTTCCTATATTCAATATAAAAAAGACATATTTATTTATGGAAAAAAGTGGAACTAAGTAAATTTAAATATATTAATAGGATATCTCTTGGTGTATTGGGTATGTGCAGGATTATGTTGAGCCAAAAAGTGGCGATATGAAAAAAATTGCCTTCTCCACTCACCTAAAAACATGAAAAATCCATGTTGACTTTTTGCTTGGCTTGGACATCAGTACATTTGGCCATGAAATAAACCCAACCAAATCAGATATCCGATATTAAAAAATATTATATTAATAAAATATATATCATATTATATATGATATAATCTATAATATAATATATATATTATATAATTTATATAATATAATATATTATATATGAATAATATATAATAGAATATAATATATTAAATATTATTTATTATATAATATATATATATATTATATTATATATAATATACACTATATATTATATATTATATGTATTATATATTATATAATATTATATATTATATATATATATATATTATATATAATATATTATATAATAAATAATATATAGTATAATATATATTATATATTATATATTATATATTATATATTATATAATATATTATACATATATATATATATATATATATATATTATTGTAGACACCTAAAATTGTCATGTCTAATTAAATAAATATCTTTATTTATTTAATTAATTCATTTATCCTCTTCTAGCCTTATTTCTCATTTAAATAAATACATTATTTATTTAAATTATCCTTTTCTTAAATTAAATAAATACTTTTATTTATTTAATTGATCCCACTTCCTCTATTAATTAAATAAATCTTTATTTATTTAATTAATTCATTAACCTTTTCCACCCATGACACATGTCTTTCATCTCTTAATTCCTACACTACCTACCCTTTCATTATTTTATTATTTCTTCTACCTACCCTTTAATCATAGCCGACCATTTATCTTTTACACCTCTCAATCTTATCCCTCCATTTCTTATGGTGTCTTCTATATAAGGAGATGCTTCCTTCATTATCAATCCCCAACTACGCTTTCGAACTTTCATATGTGATCAAGCCTACTTGCAACCACACTTCCGTTCTTTGTTGAGCTCTTGTGCACACAAAATCTGAGAGCAAATATATCAAGCAAGATCAATGGAGATAGGAAGAATGGAGATCCAAACCCTATTGGACATGTGATGGTATAATCTTTCTGATTTCAATTGATTTGCATTGTCTTAGGTAATCTTCATATGTTATGGTGGATCTTTGTTGTTGTTAGGCTAGGGTTTTGTGGTTGAATTCATTTAGTCTTTCAATATTGTTTTTTCCACTTTTCACCATATACATTTTGGCACGCATGGTGGGACTCTTGTCCCTTTTGCATTTAACATTTTGTTGCAGATTTTGTGTTTTGAAGTTGCAGATCTGACATTTCCGACAACATTTCGACATTTTCGCATCTACGCATTTTTGGATCGCGTTTTTGGTTTTCTGCCACGTTTGTGACATCTGGAATCATGTCTGCATTTCGACACCATTCTTATTTCTTTTTGCAGATTGCAGGTTGCATTTCTATTTCCAAATTGCGTCTGTGTTCTACAGACGCGTCTATGCCAAGTCTAGGCGTGTCTGCATTTGGTAATCACGTCTGTGTCCTAAAGGCGTATCTATGTCAGATCTAATCGTGTTTGCATTTTCTGTAGCATGTGTGTTAGGTGAAATCGCGTCTGTGTTTCAGCTTTTGCATTTCAGTTTGTTATCCAGTTTTGCGGTTTTTTATTTCAACATTCACATTTTAGATTTGGTTTATATTGAGCTAACATCTTCTGATCTAGCTAACAAAATTGGTGCAGCTTGTCTTGAAAGAAAAATCATTTTGTCGAAGACCCCTATTTCACAAAGTCTTTTGGATCTAAAATTTACCTAACTTGTGTACTTACAGGAAGGGGTGATCATTTGAAACAATCCAAACTACTAATAAATTTTTGTTGCAGGATCTTGACAAGGATTTTTTCTTTAGTGTGTGCCTTGTTTTCATAGATTATAAAAAACTTCAATTGGTGCACTAAAATTGAACAAGTGTCTTTTGTGTCTTGGGCAATAGGCTCTTTTTATTTCATCTCTAGAGGGCTTGTCTCCCCGTGTGGTCATTAGGACTACTAGTGAGGAGAGAACGACCCACATGGTAGTGAGGAAAACCCACCTCTTCCGAACCACTATAAACAACTATATCCATGGTGAAAACCATGGGTAACGTGTGCTAATTAGTTCATACCGACACTGTCTCCCCATAAACCCGTTTGATCAAATTTATTTGATTAGTTGTAGGGCGTAACCCCTCCTAGCTGGGAGCCTTCTGTATTTACAAAGCTGAAAGTGCCGCATGTATGGCCACACAAGCGGATATCCTTACTATCATATTTTTGTTTTAGAAGCCAAAATCCTTCTAGTTGTTCAGTTAGGAGGTCGGACCTTTGGAGCGATCCACACACATACGGTTCTTAGCAGAGATACAAAGTTCACCACGAGGAGTTTTCATGGGGACTGGTGCTTGGCTGCCCCGAGAAGTGAGTGTCAAGGGTGGAGCCAGTGGGGTCAAGCATCTAAGTATCTGCTCTGAATAGCATAGCCTCGGGGGAAACCCCATGTGGGATCAACAACTATTGTCTTGGCCAACCATAAGAATTGTGCTTGTCTTATTTTGAACACTCAAACATTCAAGACCAAACATCAAAAAATTGTGTCTTTTGTGTCTTTAAGTGTATGCAAAATATTTTTTACATCAAACAACACACTTTTCTTTGAGTCATTTTTGAGTCTAAACACTTGCAAACATTGAGTCTTCATCAACACTGTGTCCTCTTGTCACGAAAAACAATCAAAAATTCAGATTTGGTCACAACAACAACTTCACAAAGTGGAAAAATTGCACTTAGTTTTTAGAAATGCGTCTGTGTCTGTTAAAATCGCGTCTGTATCATATAAGTGCATGTGTGAAGGGCAGCAATGCGTCTATGTCATATAAGTGTGTCTATGAAGGGCAGCAACATGTCTATGTTCTCTGGAGCAACATTGCATTTACAAAGTCTTAGAAACGTGTCTGTGTCTAATAGAACCATGTCTATGTCATATAAACATGTTTGTGAAGGGCAGCAATGCGTCTATGTTCTATTGAGCAACATTACATTTCCAAAATCTCAAAAATGCATCTGTGTCTGGCAGAACCATGTCTGTGTCATTTAAGTGAATCTATGAAGTATACAGGCACATTTGTGTTCAGAGTTGGAAAACTTCACAATCTAGCAAACAAGAACAATCAGTTTTAGACTTATTGAGCTTCCTAGGTTATCTCTTTGGGTTTTCATCTAGCATTCAGCCTATTTTTGGGTCTCACACAGTCCATCATTTCTTTACACCTTGCATTACATTCATATTTGTCTAAACTTGAGTCGAAAGGTCACTTGCTTGTCCTCATCTTGCTTTGTCAACACACTACATACAATTACATTTTGCTAAGTGGTCCCCCATCAAGGTCTATCACCTTTCGGTCTCATTTGGTCTTACTTAGGGTCAAGGTCAACTTACCTCATCAAGAGAAACTATCATCTCTTTGGAAGTCACACCTACTCTACTACATACATACTTGGTCTTACACTTTGGACATTACAAGTACACCTCAGATTCATTTACATTCCATCCAACTCTTGGTCTTCCATACTCTTTAAATTTTCATCTAGTCTCACACATCTTGGTCAATACCTAGTTCATGGTTGAAATCTGTTCCCAAAAATCTAGGAGAGAAGCTAAAGAGGTTCAAGAGTCCGCAAACATGAGTACTTATGAATATGACAATGATGTCTTTTTGAATTTTGATCATACCACATTACCTGACATGGATTCCTATAGAAACATTCCAAATGTTGAGAACATGGACACTACAAACAACAATGATACACACAATGACAATATGGACAAAGTTTTTATACATTCAGTAGAAGTGGAAGACTCCATTATGGATCCTTGTTTCAATCGATTGGTTGAGGAAATAATGAGGAGAGATAGACAATACTTCTTACAAGTGATGGCACAAAGTCGAGCCAAGATCCTTCATGATTTTGACATGTCTCAAATAATGGAAAATCAACCTTTGCAACAACCTCACCTCAACATGGATCAAAGGAGGCCTAATAATAGAGCCAATAGATGACCACATATGGTGCCTGAATCACCATCATCTTTGTTTCAAAAACCTAAGGTCCCACATACACATGGTCAAGCATATGATACTCACCTTCGTAGACCATTATGGAGGTCTTATACTCAATCATATACCAATGATAAGGATCAACCACCAAAGCAATTGGATATCCAAAGGAATGATCAAAATTTGGACACAAGGAAA
Source organism: Cryptomeria japonica (assembly GCF_030272615.1). Classification (NCBI taxonomy): domain Eukaryota; kingdom Viridiplantae; phylum Streptophyta; class Pinopsida; order Cupressales; family Cupressaceae; genus Cryptomeria; species Cryptomeria japonica. The sequence continues at coordinate 302,101,020 of NC_081408.1, forward strand.
CCCCACATCAAATTTGGGGGCAGCACATTAGAACAAACTCATGACATTCCTATAGAGTATGGTATACATGGACAAAGTAGATATTCTATTCCTCACCATGAATTTATATCAAGTGGTCCTTATATGCAACATCACTATAGACTTCCTCCATATGAACATGTATATGATCAATATCATCCATATATGCAACATGCTCCTCCTCCACCCGGTGGTTTAGGTATGGGATATGGTCCAAGAAGTTGGTCTCCACCTAAGAAAAATTTGGAACAGCAAATTAAGGACTTACAAAAGAAAATGGAGGACATAAATACACTGAAGCCAACATACACAATGAGGGACATGTGTCCCTATCCATTTGACAAAAGCATTCCAATGCCTCCATTTCCTACACACTTTGTGACACCTAAGTTTAATAAGTACATAGGAAAAGGGGATCCTAAGGCACACATAAGACAATTTTTCATAGCTTGCATTGAGGTTGCATCAGAAGATACATATTTGATGAGATTATTCCCACAAAGCTTAGGTGATCAAGCTATGGAATGGTTCTCCCAACTCCCACCTAGAATTAAGTCATGGGGTGACTTAGCAGAGGCATTTATCCAACATTTCTCATACAACATAGAGACAAACATATCAGTCACTACTTTGTGCAACACCAAACAAAAGGATGGAGAATATTTTTCATCATTTTTACAAAGATGGAGGAATCTAGCTAGCAGATGCTCTTATGAAATCCCACAAAAACAAATGGTAGAAATGTTCACCCAAAATGTTAACAAAGAAATTGGATATGACCTGAGAAAATCTTGTTTGTCCACCTTCAAGGACATCATTGAAAGAGGCTTACCAATAGAGAAGGTCCTAATTGAGCAAGGTGTCATCAAAATATTCAAAGAAAACAAAGAGGACTTTAAAGGAAAAGACAAGCCAAGATTTTGGAATAAAAACAAGAACACAGTCGATGATGGTGTTGTTGATGCTAATAGAGTACGACCTAAAATTGTGTTTTCTGGATCAAGCTCTACAAACAATCAAGTGAATACTCAAACAACTTCCAAATCATGAAGGAAGTACACCCCATTGGGAGAACCACTTGAGTCAGTTTTCAAAAAGCTAGTGGCAAACAAAATAATAACAATTCCAGATTTGTCTCCATATGAGCCAAAGGTCAAACCAAATTGGTGGAATGATGTTGAATATTGTGAATTTCATAAGAGCAAGGGTCATAAGACAGGAAATTGTCATCGACTGAAGAACATCATACGAGATCTCATTGATAGAGGTGACATTGAGATTGAAGGACATTCATCCAATCAAGAACATGAGATGTTTAAGGAACCATTCCCAAAACATGATAAGGGAAAAGCTAAAGCCACAGATGACCAAACCAACTATACCAAAGCATCTCATAACTATGATTCAACTATCAATCACATTTCAATGGACAATTATGTCTCTACCATTATCATCATGGACAAAACGCCTAAGAATTCTACTCAAAGACCCAAGATTGTCCTGAAAGGCATTGGATCTTCTTCCGAACCTACCTCTAAATGTAATGTTACAACTCGTCGAGGTAAATTCACCTTGCAAGGTTCTCTAGCTAAAAACACCACTTCCTCATCAACCAAACCTGAGTATGATCTTGTAGAACAGTTAGTAAAAACACCCACGCTTATCTCCATTCTTGAGCTTTTACACATATCCCCTGCACATAAAGCCATCCTTGACAAAACTTTGAGAGACAATTCCATCCCTACCGATCTAAACGTGGACCTGTTTCAAGCCATGGTGGGATACCTTTCTATTCCACACTCCCTTAAATTCACAAAAGTTGACGATGCCTCTGTGAGCCAACCACATAATGCACCTTTACACATTGAAGCCTTCCTACACAAACATCGAATAAAATGAGTCCTGATAGATGGAGGAGCAGGTCTAAACATTTGTACATTGAGCACTATTAAACAATTGGGATATTCTGATAAAGCTGTGAATTCTACAAACAAAATTACCATCAAAGCATATGATGATGAGGAACATTCATCCAAAGGCACAATTATCTTGCCTCTCAGAGTTGGGCCAGTTACAAAGGATGTGGTTTGTCAAGTCCTAGAACTAGATCTCACATACAATATATTGCTAGGACGTCCTTGGATTCATGAGATGAGGGCAGTCCCATCTACATACCGCCAATGCATTAAGTTTCCTCATAATGGAGTTGAAATAATAGTTAATGGTGATCCTAATCCATTTATATACTGCAATAACTTGAGACCAAAAACTAAGACAATCATTCCTAGTAATAGAGAAGTTGTCCCTTCTTCTGCATACATTGATCCTGAATCATTAAAACCTTCAACATCAAAACAAGGTGAGCTTAAATGGAAATATTAGGACAAAGGCATGGGTGAATACACTTTTAATCAAACCATGTGCTTACAACAAGTTATGAGTTCGCCAAAAGAATATGGACGACCACATCCCTCTAAATGGGTATCTATCATTACATTCAAATGGGATCATACAGAATGCTTTACAAAGACCTTGAAAAATGGTACACAAGCTCACATCAATATACCATGCGAAAAATATCGCAAAGGATTCAAGATCCTACAAAAGTTTGGGTATGATGGTAAAAGTCCCCTTGGATTAAGAAAGGAAGGTATCATTCAACCTTTGCAACCAGAATTGACATTTAAAAAGGAGTGCTCGAAAGGACTTGGTTTCATGTCTTCCAGGGTAAACACCCAAAAGGTAGAAGAAGCACTACAAATCAAAGTTGCCCAAGATCAACAAGAGAACCGTTATTCCACCGACTCTAATGAATGGGAATGGGATTCTGACAAATCCTCCAGTGACTATGAACTCACTGAAACATTCAGAGAACCAGGTGAACCCATAGAAGAGGATGAATTTTATAGAAAATTCAAAGTTCGTCAAGAAACAACCCCTAAGGATCCCACACAGTCCTTGTCTCTAGGTCCTAGGTCAAAATCACAAAGAATGAGGACACCCATCTTGGAATGCACTACTAGTGATGACAATTTGGATTTGTTCATGATCAAGACAGATGAGGAGAGTGCCAATGATGACCTCGATAATTACCTCGACATACCTGAATATAATTCCATCTTCACCCTTAGTCCCACTGAATTTGAAAACATTGAAGGTCTTCCCCTTGTCCACCACCAACTTATTGACTAGGACCATGAAGGACCCGCACAATTCGACACATTCCAAAATGATGAAGCCTTTATTGACTATCTAGGTATACGAGATGATCTTCTACTTGGAGACCATAAGGCAAGATACAATACAGAGCTCAACAACATGGCATATTTTGGTGAGGGTGTTGGGCCTTCCAATCGCAAAAATATAAAAATAAAAACAAATCACAGGTCTTATGGTGAAAGCCACATTGTGGCACTGTCTGACCCCCAAAAAGTAAAAAGAAAGGACATATCTAAGGGTGAAAACCTCTCTGAGGCACCCGAAGATGGAAGGCTCGACATTCTCCCGGCATCATATGAAGAAAAATCATCTATGTTAGTAGAGGAGACCATCAAAACAAACATTGGTACAGAAGAAATTCCACCTAACATATTCCTGGCACAATCTCTAACAGAGATAGAAAGACCAAAGTTCATAAGTTTATTCATAGAGCAACAAATCAATTTTGCATGGTCTTATGCTGATATGCCTGGACTAAATCTAGATTTAGTAATGCATCATTTGATAGTCAAACCGGGGGCAAAACCAGTGAAACAAAAATTAAGAAAGATGCATCCACAAGTGGCATTATTGGTCAAAGCGGAGCTAGAAAAATTATTGGATGTTGGATTCATATGCCCAATTGATTATCTTGAATGGATTTCCAGCTTAGTACCTATCAGCAAACCAGATCGTAGCATCAGAATATGCACAGATTTCAGAAACATCAACAAAGCTTGTCCTAAGGATGATTTTCCATTGCCAAGTATAGACCTGATCATAGATCTCATAGCAGGTCATGTGATGTTATCTTTGATGGATGGATTCTCTGGCTATAATCAAATAAAAATTATATCTGAAGATTAGCACTAGAATGTCATGCCCTTTGGGCTAAAGAATGCAGGCGCTACATATTAAAGAGCCATGACTACTATCTTTCATGATCTCATGCATGTTACAATGGAAGATTATGTTGATAACCTCTTGGGCAAATGAATAGATAGAGATACACACTTGGACATACTTTCAGTCATTTTTGATTGGTTGGAAAAGTACATAGTAAGATTAAACCCTAAGAAATGTGTCTTTGGAGTAACCTCTGGGAAGCTCCTGGGATTCATTGTCTCAAAAAGAGGAATTGAAGCCGATCCAGAAAAAGTCAAAGCCATCCTAGAGATGCAACCACCAAGAAATATTAGTCAACTTCCAGATACTCAAGGATTATCTTCTGAATCCAGTCTTCATGCCACCAGTACTGAAACAACCCCTGTTACTATACATATCTGCTACTTCAACAGCACTGGGGGAACTCTTAGTACAACAAGATGTCGAGGGAAAAGAAAAGGCAGTCTACTACATCAATCGTACTTTGGTGGGATATGAGCTAAACTACACACACCAATTGAGTGTGCATGTGTCGTTGTGGTCTTTGCTTCACAAAAATTACAACACTACATGCTCACTCATAAAACTAAGTTGGTCACAAGAATTGATCCATTGAAATACCTTCTCAATAAAGAAATGCTTACTAGACGACTAGCCAAATGGGTGATGCTCTTGAGTGAATTCGACATTGAATATGTAGACAGAAAAGCAATAAAAGGACAAGCTATCATAGATCAATTAGCAGATGCTCCCATGATAGATGATGCTCCTCTAACTTCAGAATTTCCAGATGAATCCATCTTGATAATATCACATGCAAAGCCTTGGCAACTATACTTTGACGACTCATACACACAGCATGGTGTAGGAGTTGGCATCCTCTTCATCACACCTCAAGGGGATTCCATACCAAAATCATATTGATTATCATTTCCTTACACTAATAACATAGCAGAATACAAGGCATTAACAACTGGATTACGAATTGTTGTTCAGTGGAAGCTCCAGGAACTTCAAGTTTTTGGGGACTCTCAACTTGTAATTCATCAAGAAACTGACGACTACCAAACAAAGGATGAAAAATTAATGTCTTACAAAAGAATGGTGGATTACCTAAAACAACATTTTGCAAATTTAGACTTTGAGCAGATACCAAGAGAGAAGAATCGAGCCATAGATGCTATGGCTACTATTGCTTCACTAATCGATCTACCACAGAATGAAACCTGCTATGAGTTCTTGGTGGATAACCTTTTGGTTCCCTCATATGAGATCACTCCTACTAAAATGATATGTGTCATTGGTCTTGATTCCCAGTTATATGGTTCCATTTTCACATACCTTCTTTAATAATACCCTTCCTCCTGACTTATCCAATAACCAACATCGCACTTTCATTTGCCAATCTTCTCGATATGTCATTTTAGCCGATATCCTATACCATCAAGGTCTAGATGGCACTCTTCTTAGATGTTTAGAAAGGGACGAAGCTCAGATTATGTTACATGAAGTTCATGAAGGGATATGTGGTCCACATTCTAGTGGTCCTACCTTAGCCAAGAAACTCATCAGGACTGGATATTACTGGCCCAATATGGAAAAAGACTCATATCAATTTGTCAGGAAATGTAAGCAATGTCAACTTCATGGAGACCTCATTCATGCGCCAGCACAAGAACTTCAACCAATTGCAACTCCTTGGCCCTTTTTCTAGTGGGGACTCGATCTCATAGGCAAGATTCACCCTCCTTCCTCCAATGGCCATAAATTCATTATCACTGCCACAGAGTATTTCACAAAATGGATCGAAGTCATGCCTCTTACAGAAGTTACTAGAAAATAGATTGCTACATTCATCCTCAATTACATCATTTGTCGATATGGTATTCCCATTTCCATCATTACTGATAATAGGCGTCCCTTCAAAAATCAAGATGTTCATGAACTTTGTGATCACTTCCATATTACCCATTGTTTCTCCACACCTTATTACCCCCAAGGTAACGGCCAAGCTGAGGCATCAAATAAAACCATTCTTAAAATCTTAAAAAAGACAGTCGATGACGTTGGCCGCAATTGGCATATCTAACTTAACCCCGCACTTTGGGCTTACTACACAAGCATCCGCACACCTATAGGAGCCATGCCTTATTCACTTGTCTACAGTGTTGAAGCTATCTTCCCTATTGAGGTCGAGTTACCCTCTTTACGAGTCTCTTTGCAAAACATTATCAGTGATGAAGACTACAGAGTCTCTCGCTTACAGGAACTTGAACTATTGGATGAACAAAGACAAACTGCTTTTAATCATCTCAAGGCTTATCAACAATGAATGAGTCACAATTACAACCATAAATTCAAGCCTCACACATTTGAGGTAGGTGACTCAGTTCTCAGAGAAAATCCTAAAAATCAGCAAGATAGAGAGAAGAAGGGCAAGTTCGAACCAAATTGGCTTGGTCCTTACATCATTACAATAGCCTATGGATCCGGTGCATATCAGCTGTCAACCACAGAGGGCGAACCTTTGGAGGATCCCATTAATAGCATGCACCTTTTCAGGTTTTACACATAGCTCTTTAGAGTATCCTAATTCAAAAATACAAAAAAATACAAAAAAGAAAAAAATACAAAAAAAAAAATTCAAAAAAAAATTAAAAAATTGAAAAACAGAAAAACATTTCATCCAATGGTGAAAACCACTTTGGTGGCACCCTGGAAAAGTACCATGGTGAAAACTGGGTCACTAGCACCATGGGTAGAGACATTGCTCCTCCCTCCTTCAGGATTCCATTTCATCCTTCACTTTGCACACACTCACAACATATTCATTCATAATAAACTTACCCATTCCCATCATGGCTTGTTATTGATCTACCTAAGATTGGTTAGCCATTCATAATAATCCCTTCTTTTCACCCCTTTCCATCCATAATAAATCAGCTCCTATCTATGGCTAAGGCAAATCCTATGTCTAGTGATGGGTGTGGAACTGAGAGCATCACACATTCTGGGGAGTCTAGTTTCTTCCAATTTTGTTCAGTCTATCCGTGCACAATCCACAATAAAGCAACATTTGCATTGCCAATCCACAATAAAGTTTCATCTTCTCTACAATAAAGTATGAGTTGCATGGATTTAGTTAGTTTCAGATGAGACACAGTAGCAGCAATGGGCTTCAACAAATCAAATCTTTCAACAGACTCAGACAACATTATGGTTCAGTGCTATCTATCCTTTTGTGAAAGTAAACATTGTGACCACAATCAAATCGACTTATACAAGTGACAAGTAACACTAAACTTGAGGACTATAGTGGATGTGGGTGTCGAGTTTTCATTTTCTTTTGATTTTATCTTTTGGTGACATGTCTTTTAGCTTTTCTGGGATGTCTCTGACTAGAGATTGTATCTCCAGGATGTCTTTGACTATAAAGGCGAGGATGGGGTATCATCATCTATTTTCTTTGTTGTCTGTGGATTGTCTCTTAGTAATGCTATGATTTGTCCAAGGATATGAGGACACTGTGAGTCTAGTGTGAACTAGGGCATTCCTTGTTTGTGACTGTCTGATCTCCATGAAAACAGGTACAATGACTTTCTGGGTCGAACATATGCCTTGATTGTCATAACCTATTTTTCCATAATAAAGCTCAATGATGATAAATCATAAGAAGCTCTTTCACTTTCATATCTTCTATCTTCCATCCCACTTTCTTGATTGACTTCCATCATCCTTCTTGGGTCTGTGTAGCCTACTGTCACATGACTGAGTATAATGACAGACCAAAAATATTTGCATTTCATGTAGTTACACCTGCATTACCACATATTAGCATTTCATACCTACATATAGATATCACAATTTTATCACATCCTGTACACAACACATGTTAGCACATTCTACATTCTCATCATTTGCATTATCACATTCATCTGCATTTCATACATTCACATTCACATATGCATAACATATAAAACATAAAAGAACAAAAAATATTGCATTTCATCATGTATATATTTGCATCCATATCATAAGCATCATATAGAAACATGCATCACATAGAAACATACATCACATAGGTACACATGCATATAGCTGCCACAAAGATGGATCATCTCATATATATATATAAACATAAGTGTCATGATACAATGATGTCAAAATCATATGGCTACAATCACCCGAAGGTGTCTACATCATCATACAAAAACTGATACATAGGGAGCCCTCTAAGGCTATGATGAACTCCCTCCCTCAGAGCCAGCTAGCCTCGACGAAATCTGAGCCCTGGAAGGACCCACCCCAAGATCATCTCTCCCATCCCCTCTCTCTGGTGGTGGTGGAGGACCCATGACCCCACCGCTAGAGGCCTGTCTCCTGTCTCTCCCTCCAGTGGTCGTCGTAGTCCGCGATGTTCTCTGGAAGCTCCTAGCCCACTGCTCTAGTGGTACTGCTCCATAGAATAGGTCTCTCTAGTAGCTTATCTCCTCCCTAGCCCATAGAACATAGGCGTATCTAGCTCCTATGTCCTCTGATGACTGTCTCCCTACCCTCAGTGCTATCTTAGCCTCTGTATAACGCTGGATAGCCTGATCCCTCTCCCGCTCAGTATCCCTCAACTATCTCCTGAGTCTAGTTGTCTCCCTCTTCAGATCCTAGATCTCATCTGCCTATCCCTGGTAGATCTCCCTCAACTCCAGCAACTCATCCTCGTCCTCTCCCCCCTCACCCTACCCCTATACCTATGGCTGCTCTTGTGGCTGCCCCTATCCCTATCCCTGTACCTATCAGCAACTCATCCTCCTCCTCTCCCCCCTCACCCTACCCCTATACCTATGGCTGCTCTTGTGGCTGCCCCTATCCCTATCCCTGTACCTATCTGAGAACCTGTACTACTAGCACCTGTAAAGGCAATTCACCTTTTCCCCTCACCATGTGAGCCTACCAAGCCTGCCTCTCCTCTCCACCCTCCCTCTGCAGAGCCACTCTCCTCTCTCCTCTTTCCTACGACACCCCACCTCCTCCATTGGCCTCTACCTCCACCATCCTCACTATCATCTCCATCACCTCCACCGTCTCCATCTATCAGCTCCCCTGGATCTGTTAGCCATGGAAATGGATGCTCTACCCAATATGTAGTATACTCTGCATCCATCCTGGCATCCTCTATCTCTGGCCACATACCCGAAGGCAAGGGAATCATCTCTACTAGCTACATCACCACTTGATCATAAGACAATAATAGCTCGAAGTGCACTTGATCTCTCACTGTCCGAGCATACATCCTGAAACCCCATGGCATCCATTGTATCCTACCAAACTGCCTGCCCACCCTGTCCACCAACTGCCTCTCAAGAACATATGGTGTCCACCTAATCAGATACCTACTCCTAAACACATATGGCAGATCCATTGCATATCCTCCCATCCCTCACACTCTCGGTATGACCTCCATACTACAGTGTCAACCTCATCAATGACCCTATGCCAGGACTCTAATCTCCCAATCCGTGTTTGAGATGTAATCATATCATACAGATGTACAAAACTGCGCCCATGCCCCTACCTCTTAAATGAATTGGTCATGTCACCGACAGATGCTCATATGCCCACACCTGCAATAATGTCACTCCGCAGCCCAATCCTACTGATCCATGATATACAAACTGATGTAGCTCATAGTACAAGTGTGCCAGTAGACACGGTCCCCATGCAAACCTAGTGTGCCCTGTCACCAATGTCTCTAGTGTACTCCCCCAGCCATAAGCCAATCCTCATGTCACCCTATCTAGATAGAGGTGCCCGCTTATCACTCCTGCCAGTACTATTGGTAGTGCTAATCCTATTTGTGTCATGGTATCCCAGACCACGTGTCCAACCCTCATCTCCAATCCTGGATCCTGGAACACTCATCTTAGTGCATCTCTCTCTTCGTCTCGATCATAGGAAACTAACTCCCCATCAATTGGTATCCACAGTATCCTGTAAACATCCTATAAGGTGACTATCATCTCACCTATCAGCAAATGAAACATGCAAGTCTATAAGTGCCATCTCTCAGCTAGTGCAATCAACAATCCCATGTTCGCCTGAAACTCAGGCACACACAACATATGTCACAAGCCCATAGCCTAAATCACTACTCTCTCCTCAATTGTCAGCTCTGCTCGCAAACTCTGAGTCAATGGGAATCTCTCTCGTGACTCTAGCATAGGTAGGTCCTCCTGCAGTCAAGCAAATCAATTGTGTCAGTCAAAGTGGCATTCCTTGTTCATCACAAAATGCTGCTCTTTTAAGTACTCCCTGTTCATCACAAAGTACTATGTCTTAACACTCCCTGTTCATCACAAAGTTTTGCTTCCTATCCTAGTGGTACTCCCTGTTCATCACAAAGTACTACGTTATGGGCACTCCCTATTCATCACAAAGTGTTGCTCGTATTTTGCATTCCCTGTTCATCACAAAGTACTGCTCTTTTTAGTACTCCCTATTCATCACAAAGTACTATGTTTTGGCATTCCTTGTTCATCACAAAGTGCCCTGATCTATCCTATCCTAGGGCCTCTACTTGAGTGTATCCTCTTGAGTAGTTTTTTGATTGGCAACGTATGTTCTATCACACAATTGTCAATCCTAGCCCTATCTGCTATCCTAGTCTTCCCTAGAGGACCTTCTTGAGTGTATCGTCTCAGCAACTTATCCAATCGACAGCGTATGTTCATCACAGAACTATTGATTTGGCCTAGAAGACATAAATGCACCTTTATGACATAAACGCGCTTACATACTGCACATACATGTCTGCTCTGCATAGACACGCCTACCATACATAGATGTGCCTCCTCTATGCACAAACGTGCCCATATAGCATAAACACACTTGCACAACACAAACACACACGCATTTGACATAAATGCCTTTGCATGCATAGACACGCCTGGCACAAACACATATGTGCCTATCTAACCCAGATGCACTTGGCACCAACATAGATGCCTCTAGCATTTTTTGACCCCACTTGACATATCTAAAATGCATTTATTGCGCTACCTAGCACGCATTAATGACAACATTTATTGCAAAAATGTACAAGGAGGTTTTGCGGTACTTACTGGCTCTCCTGCATCTACTAGCCTCTGAAATTGGCGAACGTGATCGAATCTATGAACCAATGCCATCGCTGCTGACTGTTGCTACCCTATGCTCTCTCTGCACTCTGATCTCTTGGATGTGTGCATGACAATGAGGATGTTTTCCCCTTGTGGTCTATTTTATAGACTAGCCTAGCCCTAGCCCTAGCCCTACTCTTGCGGGTCAGTCTTCTTCATCCTGTGACTCTATCGCTCCATCCGGTCGGTCCATTCTACACTTTCTTTCTTATCAAGAGATTGTCTATGATCTTTTCAGACATTTTTCATCCAATCTCTCGAGGGTGCATATCATTCCCATCTTGGGGCAACTTTGTATCAGTTCATATTATCTTCTTTGAAACAATGTGACAAGTTGCATTGTCTCAAAGAGGGGCAAAACGTAGACACCTAAAATTGTCATGTCTAATTAAACAAATATCTTTATTTATTTAATTATCTTAGCCTAATTCTTCTATTAATTAAATAAATCTTTATTTATTTAATTAATTCATTTATCCTCTTCTAGCCTTATTTCTCATTTAAATAAATACATTTATTTATTTAAATTATCCTATTCTTAAATTAAATAAATAATTTTATTTATTTAATTGATCCCACTTCCTCTATTAATTAAATAAATCTTTATCTATTTTATTAATTCATTAACCTTTTCTACCCATGACACATGTCATTCATCTCTTAATTCCTACACTACCTACCCTTTCATTATTTTATTATTTCTTCTACCTACCCTTTAATCATAGCCGACCATTTATCTTTTACACCTCTCAATCTTATCCCTCCATTTCTTATGGTGTCTTCTATATAAGGAGATGCTTCCTTCATTATCAATCCCCAACTACGCTTTCAAACTTTCATATGCGATCAAGCCTACTTGCAACCACACTTTCATTCTTTGTTTAGCTCTTGTGCACACAAAATCTGAGAGCAAATATATCGAGCAAGATCAATGGAGATAGGAAGAATGGAGATCCAAACCCTATTGGACATGTGATGGTATAATCTTTGTGATTTCATTTGATTTGCATTGTCTTAGGTAATCTTCATATGTTATGGTGGATCTTTATTGTTGTTAGGCTAGGGTTTTGTGGTTGAATTCATTTAGTCTTTCAATATTGTTGTTTCCACTTTTCACCATATACAATTATATTATATACTATATATTATATTATATATAATATATTATATATTATATTATATATTATATATTAACTTTTAGGAATCAGATATCTAATCCCCGTGGGTATTTTTATACCCACTGTGATAGCTCATGGATCATTTTTTACCCACGGGTTGCACGAAAGGATTGAAATCCGATATTAGATTTAAGCAGATATTCGATTTGGGGGCAATGTTTTTGTGAATTTTTCATCTAAGGTATGATTTTAATGCACTTTTGTTGTTTTTTATCAATTTTTTCACTTTTTTTTTATAGAAACTAGATTTTTTCATTTGAAATACATTGTTCTTTCAAATTTGTTGATTAAATTCAAATTTTTGAATTCATTCAAGTTAAATGGGAAATAACAATGATAATCCTGAACAACCACAACCGCCACAACCACCAAACCCCCCTCAATTCAAGATTTAATTGGTCAAAATTGAACCAATTGAGGGACATTGCAAATATCTACAGTAGAATCCCTCATCCAACCCCAATGTTAGAATCTCTTAATGTTATAATAAATAATATAAAAATCATGATTGCAGAGCATAATGCCACTATTTTGTGGTGAGATTTCATGAGGTCTATATATACGGATGGCTTGACCTATGATCAGGTTAAGGAGCTTGATATATTTGCTTATTTTTTGTCAATCCCCACACTAGACAACCCGTAGATGTGAAAAAATAATACTTTCCATCAAATGGTGTACAAATGATGATATTGTAAATAAATTTTGGGATCGTTGGTGGATGGTTTTTGATAGACCACCCAGCAACAATATTGATGTCCCATTTTATTTCATTAAAAAATTGTATGTTGAGTTTGTTTTGGGAAAGCATGTCAACTACTTTGACATCAAGCCTTTCTAAGGTGTGGGTTTAGGTATGCCTCAAGATAAGACCTGGGGAAGTTTGAGTATTACAGAGCCAATATGTTCCCCCTCCACTCGTTGATCCCCCACCTCCAGTACAGCATTTAGATATCATTGTCGAGGCAGCATCACAGACTATATCGGCTATTCACTCTTTGAGTAGCCTTTTGGTTTCTCAAGTTGGGGCACTACATCAGCCTTTTGGTTTCTCAAGCTGGGCCACTATCTCAGCCTTTTAGTGATGCTAGCAGTGGATCGGTGGTGCTAACAGGTCCTCTTCGGCTCCACATATTTATGTGTTGCATACTTGTGCTATGTGTTGGAAAGTATGCTTAGGTCCTATTGGAGATCTTGTTGATCCTCCTACGGACACTGGTGATTATGAGGTGCATGATATGCTCGATGCACTAGATGTGACAACAAAGACTAGAGGATACCCTGGAGAGTCCTCGCATGCTAGGGGTGAGGAGGTACCTTCATCATACACTAACGATGTAGTGGTAAGACTTATAATTTCATATTACATTTTATTTTAAATGAATATTTATAAGAGATATTATTAAGCACTAATGTTTATATACATGGTCTATTTAACAGTTGATGCCTCAGGAGGAGTTAACATAGGTCCATGATGGCCCCCTGATAGCCATTTCATTTGGCCTTGACAGCTATACAGTACATCTATTATTGTACCTAGTCATTTACATTTTTTATTGTACATACATGCTCATCATTTAAATTGTCATTAATTAAATTATATAGTAACTTGCACATTTATCTTATTTTACTCTTGTAGGACACAAGTAGCATGAGTGTGGTGTTGCGTGATTCGAGGTCTGGTAGTGTAGTCAAAGACAAGGGAAAGGTACAATTAAATGCAAACATGATTGAATTAAGAGTTTAAATAACATAATGATTATACGTGTATGTACATAGATTGATAGTGTCACATACTTGTCGTCTTTATGTATAGGGAATTCTTGGCTTCACATCCCTGTTGACTATAGCCACTATACCCAAAGAAATAGAAGAGACACCTCAAGTACTTGTTTATTTTGTTTTGTATTTAGAAGATATAATTTGTTCTTATCATCCACAATTATATGCTAACTTGTATTGAAATGTTATGTTTGTGAACATATATAGGTTGTATATGAAAATCTTGATGACATACCTACTCTAGCGAAGACATATTCTAGGACTCCTCCCAAGACGAAGAGAAAATGTGGAGATGAGGTAATCAAGAATTCAATTTGAGAGTTCAATTATAGTTCAATGTATATTGATTTTTTATGTTAACTTTTCAAATATAAATTATATAATATAACTAATCTTAATAGTGGTTTGATTTTTCTTATGCAGGATCCTTCAGAGATAAGCAGTGTTGCGAAGAGGATCAATTTTAATGATCCATCAGTAGTTTAGGATGTTATAGAATATTTTGGGATACTTACATGTCTAGTTGGCATGTATATTTTGTATACAGACATACATTTACATATATCGACATACATTTTGTTTGAGTTGGCATTTATGCCATTTTTGTACATGGACATACACTTGTAATTATTCAATATTTTTATATATTGAAGTTGAGATTTGATATAAATTGTTCCTCATGTTCATGGCATCATTATTTTAAACTTTAATCTTTAATCCAATAATTAAAAATGGTTAGATAATGAACAATACAATGTTGTTTGTATAATCTTGAGATTCTATATAATTTGTCCCAAATAAATCTTAAGTGTTAAATTTGGTTGGCTTTGGAAACTTCACCAAATTTAAAAACCATATTGGTATTGTTATTAATCATAACATGGATACTTAGTAATGAAAAATGAAAATTAGCAAAGCATCTTCTATAGTGGAATGCAATTTTTTCATAATCAATTGGTTACATTTAGCAACAATACCCCATCATTAAAGTCATCTTAGTAGGGAGATACTGTGAAGATGTCCATTTACACACATTGCCCATTAAATTTAAGGCCTAAATATATGAACTCTAAATATAAACTTGTTTTGATTGTCATTCACCTACTGAAAGAAACAAATTTTACCTTCCTTTCTTTTACTATCACGTGCAAAATATGTCCACCCCCCACTAAATGTAGGATATTGTGCTTCATAATACATTGTAACATTGGATCCAAAAAGTCTGGTTAGGAATTCTTACCCTAGGAATGCTCTTGTTTTGCCCCCCCCCACTCGATCAAACACTCAGGGCCATACCCTATTGGCATTGTCCCTTGAGCACCCTAAGTGCAAAAAATTGTCAAAATTTGACAGGTTCTATCTTGGAATCCATGGCACTTGTGGATGACCCATTTGAACCTACAAGATCACTTGAAGGCTTCCTACAATAGTATGTCTCAATTTTTCAAGATTCGGAGTCGTTTTCATAGGGCAGCAATTTTTCACTTGACGGAAAAATCGTCAGATTCATTCAATGAAAAGTTGCCATAGAGCCCAATTCTTGTTCTGTTCATTGTGGGCATGAACCATTAATTCCAATACCTTTGGTTATGCATTCTTATCCTAGGTTTGCTCCTCTTTTTCCTCCCCACTCAGTCTAATGCTCAGAGCCATACCCTACTGGCATCGTCCCTTAAGCGCCCTAAGTGTGAAAAAATATCAAAATTTGATAGGTTGTATTTCAAAATCTGTGGCACCTGCAGATGATCCATTTAAACCTATAGGGTCATGTGAGGGATTCCTACAATATTGTATCTCAGATTTTTAAGATTTGGAGTCATTTTCGTAGGGCATCAATTTTTCATTTGACGAAAAAATCGTCAAATTCATTCAATGAAAAGTTGCCACGGAGCCCATTTCTCATTCTTCTCATCATGGGTGTGAATTGTCGGTTCCAACATGTCTAGTTAGGCATTCTTACCCTAGGCATGCTCCCATTTTGTCTCCCCACTTAATTGAATGCTGAAGACCATACCCTACCGATGTCGTCCCTTGAACACCCTAAGTGAGAAAAATTGTCAGAATTTGACAGGTCCTATCTCAAAATTCGTAGCACCTGTGGATGATCCGTTTCAACATACAAGGTCATGTGAGGGTTGTGTACAATAGCCTATCTCATATTTTCAAGATTTGAAGCTGTAGGGCAGTGATTTTTCACTTGACGAAAAAATCATTAGATACATTCAATGAAAAGTTGCCACGAAGCCCAATTCTTGTTCTCCTCATCATGGGAGTGAACCATTGGTTCCAACACATCTAGTTAGGAATTCTTACCCTAGGCATGCTCTCATTTTTCCTCCCCACTCAGTTGAATGCTCAAGGCCATACCCTACCGGTGTTGTCCCTTGAGCACCCTAAGTGCGAAAAATTATCAAAATTTGACATGTCCTATCTTGGAATTCGTGACACCTGTAGATGATCTATTTGAACCTACAGGGTCACGTGAGGGATACCTACAATAGCATGTCTTTGATTTTCAAGACTCAGAATGATTTTTGTAGGGCAACTATTTTTCACTTGATGAAAAAATCATCAGATGCATTCAATGAAAAGTTGTCACAGAGCCCAATTCTCGTTCTGCTTGTCATGGGCTTGAACTATCGGTTCCAACACATCTGATTAAGAATTATTATCCTATTCATGATTTTGTTTTTCCTCCCCGCTCAGTCAAACGCTCATGGCCATACCCTACCAGTGTCGTCCCTTGAGCACCCTAAGTGTGAAAAATTGTCTAAATTTGATAGGTTTTATCTCAGAATCTGTTGCACTTGTGGATGATCCATTTGAACTTACAGGATCATGTAAGGGCTACCTACAATAGCATGTCTCATATTTTCAAGATTCGGAGCCATTTTCGTAGGGAAGCAATTTTTCACTTGATGAAAATAACTTCAAATGCATTCACTGAAAAGTTGTAAGGGAGCCCAATTCTTGTTTTGCTCGTCATGGGTGAAAACTCTCAGTTCCAACACGTTTGGTTAGGTATTATTACCCTAGGCATGCTCCTATTTTACCTCCCCACTTAGTTCAATGCTCATGGCCATACCCTACCGACACCGTCCCTTGAGTGCCCTAAGTGCGAAAAATTGTCAAACAAGTCTATAACATGATATTGAGGATGAAAAGGATAAATATAGACTAACAAGCCTATATAAAGTTGTAGTGAATTTAGGGAAGCAGTAATGATCATGATCATCAATATTTGCATATATTCTGGACACATAATTACCATTAGACTTAAATATGACATCCATGAACTTACATAAGTGGGTCATACACATAACATGTGTTAGTCTATGCAACTTTTTTCATCATAATCAATACAACTACACCAATGTACTCATGTACAAATAAATTATATATCATTAATACAACTAAACCAATGTACTCAGGTATAAATAAATTGCATACCATCAATACAACTACACTAATGTACTCATTTACACTTACATTATATATTATCAATACAACTACACCAATGTTCTCATGTAAAAATACATTTTATATCATCAATACAACTAAACTAGTGTACTCATGTACAAATACATTATATATCATCAATACAGCTAAATTGTAAGGAAGTTAAGTAGCGGAAACAACTTCCTACACTAACCTTGAGAGGAGGGTAATGCAAAAATTTTTCAGATCATTACAACAGTTACAGAAAAATAGAAATAGATATAATAGCATTCATACCACAACACAATGATTTACGTGGGGAAAACCCTTTCGGGAGAAAAACCCCACACTCCAAAAGCAGCTCAATATTGTATTCAGCAATCAAAAACAGATTACAACATACTTGCAGAGCAAGCTCTTCGCAGGAGTACCATTAATCAGAGATTCAGAGGCAACTCAATAGCCATAAGATGATTACACACAACCTCTATCTCACACACCTCATAAATAGGAGATACAATACAAGAAACTGTCAAACGGTATTACAAAACCATGGGCTAAAACCACCCAATAAGGTGTAGCCGACCTTATCTCCCTTCTAGATGCCCTATGACATGTTAAAGCACACATCAACAAATGTCGCTCCCTTTTACAGCTCATTTATGTATCCGATACAAATTATTTTTCCTATTTCAGGAGTACAAACTTCCGGAGGCCATAACTTGAGAACCGGGTGTCCGATTGACGAACCGTTTGAAGCGCCGGAAAGCTCGCGAAGTGCTCTATCACCTTGTAACCCGCTTCGCTGGTTATGGCAACTTTTCAAGGTATTTTGGAGCCTCTAAAGTCCCCAAAATTAAGTTTAAACATTTTATTGCACCCCTCCAAGATGAAAACTTTAATATCTTCAAAACTAGCTGTGACCTTGTGACGCAACTTTACCGGAATGCTTATCTAGCCAACCAGAAGCTTTAGGGAGAGTTTCGCACCATTTCGTGCTCAAATGAAAACTTACTATAAATAGTAACCTCACATAAATGCAAGGTTGAGACACCATTTTTTCCCTACAAATCTCCCACTTGTCGAACACCTTGCATGAGCGGAAGGGAATGTCAACACAATGAATCAATTGCTAGGGGCCATAAGGCCCATAGACTCTGAACACCATCTGAACTTATCTGTGCTCACTGCCTTAGTTAAAGCATCTGCAAAATTCATCAAAGTTTCCACCTTAACCAGCTTCACCCTACCATCTTCGACCATATCTCTAACAAAATGATACTGAACATCAATATGTTTGGTCTGGGCATGAAATGTCGAGTTCTTAGCTAGGCTAATTGTACTCTGACTGTCACAGTAAACTGTCACTGTACCTTGTTTTATTCCAATATCCAAACACAGTCTCTTAAGCCAAATGGCCTCTTTACAAGCATGAGTAGCTGCCATATACTCTACTTCAGTAGTGGATAAAGCAACCACAGCCTGTCGCTTACTCATCCAACTAATTGCACCACCAAACAAAGTAAACACATAAGCACTGGTGGATCTTTTGCTATCAATATCACCTGCCCAATCTGAATCCACATAACCATGGATATCAAGGGAAGTCATGTCTCCAACTGAATTACCATGATAACACAAAGAATACTCTAAAGTACCCTTCAAATATCTGAAGACTCTTTTGACTGCATCCCAATGAACTCTACCAGGATTAGACATATATCTAGAAAGTACTCCCACTGCTTGGGCAATATCTGGTCTAGTACAGACCATATCATACATCAAGCTTCCAACTGCACTCTCGTAAGGCACTCTGCTCATGTCTTCCATCTCCAATGGGGATGTAGGACAATCTGAAATAGATAGTTTCGTTCCAACTGTAAAAGGAACACTCAATGGTCTACAATTCTGCATGTTGAACCTCTGTAACACTGAATTCACATACTTACTCTGGCCTAGCCATAGCTTTCTGTTCGCCCTATCTCTTCTAATTTCCATCCCAAGAATGTGCTTTGCTGCACCAAGATTTTTCATTTCAAATTTAGCAGCGAGCTGAGACTTCAGTTCTGAAATCATACCTTTCCCTTTACCAATGAATAACATATCATCAACATACAATGCAATGAATAAGAAATGATCACCATAAGATTTATAATAAATACAGTGATCTGATTTAGAACGTTCAAATCCCAAACTCAACACGTATGTATCAAATTTCTGGTACCACATCCTTGGACTTTGTTTGAGGCCATACAAAGATTTCTTCAATTTACAGACCAAATTACTTTTGCCTTTCACCACATAGTGCTCCGGCTGTGTCATATAAATATCTTCCTCCAAATCACCATGAAGGAAAGCAGTTTTCACATCCATTTGCTCAACCTCTAAATCATAAGCAGTAGCAATAGAAAGCAAAAATCTAATGGACGTCATTTTTGCAACAGGAGAAAATATCTCACCGTAATCAACACCCTCAACCTGAGAGTAGCCTTTTGCAACTAACCTTGCTTTATACTTCTCAATGCTTCCATCTGAACCAATCTTTTTCTTGAACACCCATTTACAACCAACAGGTTTTCATCCTTCAGGCAATGGTACAAGATCCCATGTATCATTCTTTTTCAAAGCTGCCATTTCTTCCTCCATAGCAATCTTCCAGGATTCTGCATCATTCATACCTAATGCCTCTTCTACAGATTTCGGTTCATCCACACTAGTATTCAGAGCAAAAATACATCTCCAATCATTAGGTGAATACCTTTCAGGGGGTTGTCTATGTCTTGTAGACCTTCAAACAAGCTGAGTTGGAGGTTCTTCCTCCTCTTCTGAAGATTCAGAGCTAGACGAGCTCTCCTCAAATTCTTGCCTATCTAGGGGTCTCGATTCAACTCTTTCAAGTGTAGAAGGAAGTTGAATCACATCCTTTTTTTTAGTCTGTTCTGGCTGCAATGTAACAGAAGGAGACTTAATTTCTCTAAAAATAACACTTCTACTGTGAATTACCTTTTGTGCAACAGGGTCCCAAAGCTTGTATCCTTTCACACCATAACTATACCCGATGAAGATACATTTCACAGCCTTGTTCTCCAACTTTGTTCGCTTCTCCTTTGGCACATGTGCATATGCCTCACAACCAAAAACTCTAAGATGTCTCAATGAAGGCTTGTGACCTGACCATGCGTCCATAGGCATTTTATCAACAAGAGCTGATGTAGGAGACCTGTTAATCAGGTAGCAAGCAGTGGCAACAGCTTCAGCCCAAAACTTTTGTTCAAGACCAGCACCACTCAACATACTCCTAGCCTTTTCCATCAGTGTCCTATTCATTCTTTCTGCAACTCCATTCTGCTGTGGAGAATACGGAGTTGTCTTCTGCCTGTTAATTCCACAGTCTTTACAGAATCTATCAAAATCATTAGAGCAAAACTGACCGCCATTATCAGTTCTCAAACATTTTATTTTCTTTCCAGTCTGCAACTCAACCATTGCTTTAAATTCTTTAAAATGACTAAAAACTTCAGATTTACTCTTTAGAAAATATACCCATGTCCTTCTACTAAAATCATCAATAAATGAAACATAATATGTGGATTATCCAATCGAAGAGACATCTACTGGATCAAACACATCAGAATGGATAAGATCCAAAACACCACAAGTTTTATGAGAACTTGAGTAAAACTGAACGCGGTTTTGTTTTCCATAAATGCAATGCTCACAGAAATCAAAGTCAAGGTTACAGTCATTCAAACCTTCAACAAGGTTTTTAGTTTTCAAGGTCCTTAGACCCTTTTCTCCAATGTGGCCAAGTCTCTGGTGCCATAACATAGTCTTCTCTGCAGGTAACTTTTCTTCAGACGAAAGAGCACCCTTAGGTACCCAAAAACCATTTCCATCTGCTGAAGGTGAAACCTTCAAATCTTCCAGTGAAGTATCCACAGATTTTCTTTTTATAGAAGTGCAATTACACTCAATAGTGTATGCTTCAAGCTTATACAAAGTGCCAAACCTGACACCTCTAGCAACTACCATAGCACCCTTAATCATCTTACATCCTGTTTCAGAAAAGACTACCTGCACACCCGCATCTATCAGTTTACTCACAGATAACAGGTTTCGTTTTAATCCAGGGATATGCAACACACCATTAATCCCTTTTATTCTACCATCAGAAAACCTAATTCTAACTTTACCTCAACCAACAATGTCTAGATGTGAATCATCACCCAAGTACACCTTACCTCCATTAAATCCTTCATATTCAGAAAACCAATCTCTATTGGAAGTCATATGAAAAGATGCACCTGAGTCAATTAGCCAAGAATCATTACCTGCATGAGTCGCCAAAGCCGCAATAAATGCATCGCCATCTTCCTTGTCGGACTCAGAATCAGAATCGAACTTTTTCTTTTTCTTCTTCTTCTTTTCTTCTTTGCAGTCCTTACGGATGTGACCCAGTTTACCGGAGTTCCAGCAAATGACTTTAGACTTTCCAGGAGATTTCGATCTCTCTTTGGATTTGGACTTGTCGCGCTTCTCATTCTTCTTGCCTTTCTGCTTAGGTCTTCCATGAACGGTTAGGGCTTCCTTTGAACTGATGGATACCTTCCTTCGCATCTCTTCACCTAGTAGGGGACCCACCACATCTTCAGATTTCAAAACAACAGAAGTACTACCGATAGCCATAACAAGAGAATCCCACGAATCAGGCAAAGAACAAAGCAAGATCTGACATTTCTCCTCCTCGTCCATCTTAACACCGACAGATACTAATTGAGCCACCAACATATTGAATGCTTCCAGGTGGTCTGCAATTCGTCCACCCTCTTCCATCTTCAAGGAATACAATTTCTTTCTTAAGAAAATTTGATTTAATAAAGATTTCACTTGATACATCTCACCAAGCTTAGTCCATAGCTTCTTTGCAGAGTTTTCTTCATGGACATTGATTAGAATAGAGTCTGCCAGGCACAGTCTGATTAGACCCTTGGCTTTTTGGTCCATAACATCATACTGAGCTGCCGCAGTAGGATCTGAGGGCCTTTGGACATTCGCATCAACAGCATCCCAAAGATCTCAATCTATTAGCAGATCTTCCATCTTCAGCTTCCACATCTCAAAATTACTTCCATTAAATTTCTCCACCTCTATTCTCCCTGACGAACTCGCCATCTGAATATTCCTGCAACAAGATCAAAAAGTGTCTTCTGCACAAGCTCCCACTCAAATCTGGATTAGTTCAAAAAAACCCAACTGCCCACAATTGAAACCAAAGGTGATTAGGCTCTGATACCACTTGTAAGGAAGTTAAGTAGAGGAAACAACTTCCTACACTAACCTTGAGAGGAGGGTAATGCAAAACTTTTTCAGATCATTACAACAGTTACAGAAAAATAGAAATAGATATAATAGCATTCATACCACAACACAATGATTTACGTGGGGAAAACCCTTTCGGGAGAAAAACCCCACACTCCAAAAGCAGCTCAATATTTTATTCAGCAATCAAAAATAGATTACAACATACTTGCAAAGCAAGCTCTTCGCAGGAGTACCATTAATCAGAGATTCAGAGGCAACTCAATAGCCATAAGACTCTTACACACAACCTCTATCTCACACACCTCATAAATAGGAGATACAATACAGGAAACCGTCAAACGGTATTACAAAACCATGGGCTAAAACCACCCAATAAGGTGTAGCCGACCTTATCTCCCTTCTAGATGCCCTATGACATGTTAAAGCACACATCAACACGTGTCGCTCCCTTTTACAGCTCATTTATGTATCCGATACAAATTATTTTTCCTATTTCAGGAGTACAAACTTTCGGAGGCCATAACTTGAGAACCGGGTGTCCGATTGATGAACCGTTTGAAGCGTCGGAAAGCTCGCGAAGTGCTCTATCACCTCGTAACCCGCTTCGCCAGTTACGACAACTTTTCAGGGCATTTCGGAGCCTCTAAAGTCCCCAAAATTAAGTTTAAACATTTTATTGCACCCCTCCAAGATGAAAACTTTAATATCTTCAAAACTAGTTGTGACCTTGCGACGCAACTTTACCGGAATGCTTATCTAGCCAACCAGAAGCCTTAGGGAGAGTTTCGCACCATTTCGTGCTCAAATGAAAACTTCCTATAAATAGTAACCTCACATAAATGCAAGGTTGAGACACCATTTTTTCCCAACATAAACCAGTGTACTTGAGTACAAATAAATTGCATATCATCAATACAACTACACTAATATGCTCATGTAAAAATACATTATATATCATCAATACAACTACACCAATGTGCTCATGTACAAATCCATTATATATCATCAATACAACTAAACCAATGTACTCATGTAAAAATACATTGCATATCATCATAACAAGTTACATCAATATACTCATATACAAATACAACATCCCACATCATGTGCATCTGATATTCTCACATCCTAAGCACCAAAATTACATAGAGCAATGTATGCTTATAAATGAAGACCAACATAAGAAACATGAACAACATCAAAAAGACCTACATTTTTAATCGAGGTGAACAAAATAATAATTTGTGTACCATTGCAATTAATTTTCACAAGCATGCTGAAAAGATAGCGCCACTGGTTGAAGACAATGGCAAATATTGTCATTTCTGAATGACAGTACATTCACATGTATCACTTGACATAGCATCTGAAAATTTACAAAATTTAATCAGATTGACAAAGTGAGGGACTTAGTAAGTAGATTATGTCACGTCACTCATTAATTTTGATTATCAAGTGGGGTTTTTAAATAATTTCGAGAAAGACATATTTTTACAGTACTTGAAAAGAAAACTTAAAAGTAGCTAAATATTTATAACCCCAAGAAATATGTACCATCACCAAGAGTGAACCAATATACGACGAATGATCTAGCATGTCTCGAGAAGAGCTTCTATGTATTAGAAATTAGAATGTCTTTGAGAATGAGGATTTGTAAATCTAAAAATCATGATGCAATAGTATTTTATATTATCAAAAAAACCTGCATTTTTAAAAATTGTTAATCTACACATAAAAAAACATGAACATAAGGGTTTTATGATCATTATTTAAAATGAAATGCATGATAATAAATGGAGAGGTAGGATTATATACCATGAAGATAGGTTCCTTACGAATTATATCAAGTGTACCCACTACGTTGATACAAAAATCATGATGCAATAGTATTGTTCATCAAAAAGACCTGCATTTTTAAGAATTGTTAATCTACACATAAAAAACATTAACATAAAGGTTTTATAATCATCATTTGAAATGAAATGCATGATAATAAATGGAAAGGTGGGATTATATAGGATGAAGATACGTCCCTTATGAATTATATTGAGTGTACCCACTACGTTGATGCAAAAATAACGATGCAAAATTATTGTTCATCAAAAAGACCTGGATTTTTAAGAATTGTTAATCTACACATAAAAAACATGAACATAAAGGTTTTATGATCATTATTTGAAATGAAATACATGATAATAAATGGAGAGGTGGGATTATATAACATGAAGATATGTCCCTTACAAATTATATCGAGTGTACCCACTAGGTTGATGCAAAAATCGTGATGCAATAGTATTGTTCATCAAAAAAGACCCGTATTTTTAAGAATTGTTAATCTACACATAAAAAACATGAACATAAAGGTTTTATGATCATTATTTGAGATGAAATGCATGATAAAAAATTAAGAGATAATAAATACATACTACTCAAGTGTTCCTAAAGGGTCATCTCTTTGCTTAAGAGCATCCAGCATTGCTTCATGATCAGTACTAGTCACTGTCCATAGTTCTTTTGTCTTCAGTCTTTCTTGATGCTTCAACAACTTGACATTTGTAGCTATAATAAGGTGTGAATACATGAGAATGGTTTTGTGTCTCTCGTAGTCTTCAAATTCTAGTATGCAATTCTTTCTAATCATGTATGTTCGCAACCAAGTTCCTGCAACAACAACTGAACCTATAAGATACATGAACCCATCATCATCTGCCATCGACTGTGTTAGCTTATGCTTTCCTTGTACACATTGTGTCAACCAATGGTCTAACCTCTCTTCATTCCCCTATGATGCAACCAGTGCACAAACATGTCTTGGTTGTAGAAGATCTAAAAGATGGTCATAGTCAACTGAACTTTCCATGTCATCATTTGACATGGATATTGTTTGAGATAAAGGAGTTAGATATTGTGGAACCCACATATCAACCCACTCACTTGGCTCCCACTAATTCCAATCATGCTCAACACACCTCTGACAAAAACAAGCCAATTATTGTGTCCCTAGGGGTCATATGGTGTCCTAAGGGGTCATATGGTGTCCTATAACCCTTTACGATACCATATGACCCCTTTTAACATCCAAGTACACGACATGACCCCTTATGACATCATACGACCCCTTAGGACACCATATTGTGTCTTAAGGAGTCATATGGTGTCTTATGACTAATTAGGACACCATATCACCCCTTTTAACTTCCTAGTACACGCCATGACCACTTGCAACACCATATCACACCTTACCACATATGGTGTCCTAAGGGGTTGTATGGTGTCCTATGATGCCTTAGGACCCCATATGACCCATTTTAACATCCTAGTACATGAAATGACCCCTTGTGGCACCATATGACCCCTTTGAACATCCTAGTACACAACATGACCCCTTGTGACACCATATGTCTCCTTAGGAAACCATATGGTGTTGTTACGGGTCATATGGTGTTTTATGACCCATTAGGACACCATATGACCCATTTTAACATCCAAGTACATGAAATGGCCTGTTGTAACACAATATGACCCCTATTAACATCCTAGCACACAACATGACCCCTTGTAACACAATATAACCCCTTAAGACACCATACAGAGTCGTTAGGGGTCATATCATGTCCTAAGAGGACATATGGTGTTTTTAGGGGTCATATGGTGTCCTAAGGGGCCCTATGGTGTTCTATGACCCCTTATGACACCATATGACCCCTTTTAACATCCTAGTACATGACATGACCACTTGTGACACAATATAACCCCTTAGGACACCATATGGTGTCGCTAGGGGTCATATGTTGTCTTAAGGGTTATATGGTGTCCTATAATCTCTTAGGACACCATATGCCCCATTTTAACATCTTAGTACACAACATGATCCCTTGTGACACCATATGAGCACTTAGAATATCATATGGTGTCATTATGGGTCATATGGTGTTTTGTGACCCCTTAGGACACCATATGGCCCATTTTAACATCCTAACACATGACATGACCCCTTGTGACACCATATGACTCCTTAGGACACCATATGGTGTCATTAGGGGTCATATGGTGTCCTAAGGGGTTATAGGACATAATATGACCAATTAGGATGGTGTCCTAAGGAGTCATATGGTGTTCTATGACCCCTTAGGACACCATATGACCGCTTTTAACATCTTAGTACACAACATGACCCCTTGTGACATAATATGACCCCTTAGGAAACTATATGATGTTGTTAGGGGTCATATGGTGTTCAAAGGGGTCATATAGTGTCGTTAGGGGTCATATGGTGACCTAAGGGGACATATGGTGTCCTAAGGGGATATGTGGTGTCCTATGACCCCTTAGGACACCATATGACCACTTTTAACATCCTAGTACACGAAATCACCCCTTGTGACACAATATGAGCCCTCGGGACACCATATGGTGTTGTTAGGGGTCATATGGTGTCCAAAGGGTCATATGGTGTTGTTAGGGGTCATATTGTGAGCTAAAGGGTCATATGGTCTCCTATGACCCCTTAGGACACCATATGACCTATTTTAACATCCCAGTACATGACATGACACCTTATGATACCATATGACCCCTTAGGACACCATATGACCCCTTTTAACATCCTAGTACATGACATGACCCCTTGTGACACCATATGACCTCTTAGGACACCATATGTTGTCATTAGGGGTCATATGTTCTCCTAAGGAGTCATATAGTGTCCTAAGACCCCTTAGGACACCATATCACCCTTTTTAACACCCTAGTACATGATATGAGCCCTTGTGACACCATATGACCCCTTAGGACACTATATGGTGTCATCAAGGGTCATATGGTGTCAAAAGGGGTCATATGGTGTTCTATGATCCCATAGGACACAATATGACCTCTTTTAAAATCCTATTACATGACATGACCCCTTTTGACACCATATGACCCCTTAAGACACCATATAGTGTCTTTACATGTCATATGGTCTTTTAAGGAGTCACATGTTTCCCTAAGGGGTGAAATGGTGTCCTTACTGGTTATATGTTGTCCTAAGGGGTCATATGGTGTCCTAAGGGGTCATAGGTAACCATATGACCCCTTAGGAAACCATATGGTGTCGTTAGGGGTCATATGGTGTACTAAGGGGCCATATTGTTTTCTATGACCCCTTAGGACACCATATGACCCCTTTTAACATCCTAATACACTAAATGACCTTGTGTAACATAATATGACCCCTTAGGACACCATATGACACCATATGGTGTAGCTCAGGATCATGTGGTGTCCTAAGGGTCCATATGGTGTCATTAGGGGTCATATGGTGTCCTATGACCCCTTAGGACATCATATGACCACTTTTAACATCCTAGTACATGACATGACCTCTTGTGACACAATATGACCCTTTAAGACACCATATGGTGTCCTTAGGGTCATATAGTGTCTTAAGGGCTCATATGTTGTTAGAAGGCATCATGTCATTTACTAGGATGTTAAAAGGTGTCATATGGTGTCCTAAGGCCATATAGTGTCTTAAGGGGTCATATGGTGTCAGAAGGGGTCATGTTGTGTACTAGGATGTTAAAAGGGGTCATATGGTGACCTAAGGGGTCATAGGACACCATATGACCCCTTTTAACATCCTACTACATCACATGAACACCATATGACCCCTTATGACACCATATATGGTGCCTTAAGGGGTCATATGGTGTCCTATGAAACCTTAAGACACCATATGACACCTTTTAACATTATAGTACATGACATGCCCACTTGTGACACCATATGACCCCTGAGGACATCGTATGGTGTCGTGAGGGGTCATATGGTGTCTTAAGGGATCATATGATATTCTATGACCCCTTTGAATGTTAGAAACCAATAACAGTGAGAGGGGGGGTGAATTAGTGTTATACCGAAATAGTAGATTTTAGCCATAATAAAACATGCATACACCAACCGGTATACCGGTATTAATAGAATTGAAATAAATAAAGAAACTAATAAGCCAATCACATAAATTAGAATCATAACACACAGATTTATACATGGAAAACCTCAAAGAGGAAAAACCATGGTGGGATTTGTCACCCACAATATCAATCCACTGGCCATATAAAGAGATATTACAAAATATGAGGGGCCTGCACTTGTAGGAAGGCTTATAGCCTAGAGCACACTGCTCAATCACAATAGGAGCCTCACTGAATACATAAAATTCCAGACAACAATCCAGAGAAGTGTGAACTGCTAAGATAGCATCTTCTATGCCAAAATACAGTTCGGTTTAAGCTATGTTTGTTCCGGTTAGAAACCATAAACCCCTTTACAAGAGTAACCCTTACAATAAATTTCTCACATACAGAATCTCTCTGATATATTTCACATCATATTACGTTCACATCATCATAATCTCCTATCTCATGTCTATCTCCCTATATATCAAAATGATCTAATTAAATTGCCCTATATACCCTATACAAATTTTATGCCTTATGTTGGCTTACAAAGATATATACAATATCAAATTACATGTTGGTCAGATAACATAAATGTATAAACATTAAAACAAGTTGTCGATGTTGGATCCAAGATGTGTTGGCCTCCAATACCAATAACCTTTATTATACCATGTCAGCCTACATTGTCGGTGACCAAAGAAATCTTTTGTCCTATCGGTATCGGTGTCGGTGTCGGTGTAGAATCTGTGAAGTGTCTGTCGGTAAACCATATAATCAAAACATGAAGCCGAAACACAAAATCATGTTGCCATCAATGACAACATAGTGAAACCAACCAATAGAGTGTCAATTGCCAGCAATCTCCTCCTTTGGCATTGATGGCAACACTCATGTGAAAATGTTTCAAGGTTTCATCTGTCAGTTTCATCTTTCCCTGCTCCCCTTGAGCTGAATATGCAAAATACTCCATATCTCGAAAACTCCAAAAACTCTGTAACACCCTCTAATGTATGCAAGTCTTTTATTCTTTTTCACATCTATACTACTTCCCCTTTGACATCAATGCCATTAATAATTATAAAAAGAATGTCAAAGAATAAGAACTGTACAATGAATATCCCCAAGAATGTTGAATGTCTTGCCAGAGCTTGACCAACTTCAAAATTTTTGGATAAGCCTTCTCCAGTAACTCCACATAAGTATCCCAGCCAGTTTTGAATGTGTCGGAAATAGATAAAAGTTCACTCAATAAATGTGCAAAAGATTCTTTCTCATTTACCTCTGTCAGTGTGGTCTTTCCCACCATACCCATGCATTCTTTCATATGTACACAGAGTGAATCCAATCTTGGACTCACGAAGCCTCTCAGACTTTTGGCTCTTCAAAATATTTTGTCTCTTTCCTTCTCAAGAGCAGAAATTTGATTCTCCAAAATCAAAATTTGACCATCAATTGATGTATTCAATGAAATTAATCCATCAAAAGAGTTAGCAATACTTGCAATTTTCTCCTGAATCTCTTTTATCTTTTTATCTACATTTGTTGTAAGTATTTCAGTATTGCAACATACCCTATATATATTTGTACACTCTTTCAAAGATTTTTCTATTAGGATTAGCTTCTCTTCAATCTTTTTCTTCTCTGTTTTAATTACCTGATCAAAAGCGACTCTCTTAGCCTGAGTAAATATTTCTAGTGCTTGTCAGTTAGAGATTTACTGTCAGGATTGAAATTCTTTTGATATGTGCTCAGTGATTACCTTAAACTTGCTGGAAGGGCTCGGTTCATTTTCAATCTTACACTCTGAGACCAATCTATGTAGAACAGTGATTGATTGATCTATAATCCCTTTCTTTGTGGATCCCTCCTTCATCAGTTTCTGAGCAGCCATCATCATTAGTTTAGTAGGACTCATCTCTGTGATGGTTTTCTTTTCTTCCTGAGAAGTGTCAATTGACAATAATTATGGACCAACAACTAGTTCCCTATTGGATTCCCCTATTTTCTCCTCTGATGTTCTATCCTTTATAACCTCCTCACTTGCACTGGTGGCTTCGCCACTTGGTGCAGTCTGTGTAACTGTCAGTTCCTTTGTAGGAACAGTATCCTCAACCTGTACATTTGTATTCAGAGGACAATTGTCCTCAATATTAGTATCCTATACAATGTTAGCTTCTTCATTCTCAATAATAATCGGTATCTCATTATTTGTTTGTACATATGTATTTACCGGTGGCTCAATTTCCACTATCTTAATATTTTTCAAAATTGATGGTGAAGTGCCCATGATCCCCTTTCCTTTTCCTTGAACCAGTGTATCTACAGTGTCTATCTTGGTTTTCAGTGAAGTAATGAATCCTTTGTTTTCTCCCAAAAATTTAATCCATGCTTTTTGAGTTTCCTTTATTATTTCATTCACTCTCCCTAGCATCAGACTAGTTATCCAATGTTTGCTATTTAAGACTTTTATGTATGTCACCTCAATTGTCTTATCCATTTCATCTGGAGCTATAGTAACACAGATAGCTAATAGTTCTTGCATTTTAATGTGTTTATCTTCTTGCATAGCTGATAATCTTCTAGCATCCAACATGTTATATAACTCAGTCGGTATTTGATTTTATATCTCTATTAAGGATTTCTTATAAATATCCAAGTATAATAGGACTGCTTCTTCTACCTCTCTTTGTTCATCATCCTCTACGTTTTCATAACAAATTTTAACATTCTTCAACATGCCATCTTTAGTGATTTCATCTACAATTTTTGCACAAGTTTTAGGTGGTATGATAGTTACATTACCAGTTTCAAGTGCTAAGTCAATATCACTCTTCTTCTTCCTCTTGGCAGTATTGGATGTAGCTGCAGGTGCTAGCTTTTGTGTCGGTAGCTTGATTGTGACCTTCCTAACGGGTTGCTTCTTTGCTTCCACCTTTGTTTCCTCTAGTTTCTTCCTAACAACCCTCTTAAATGCTAACTGTGTGTCATCCTCTGATTCAGATTCTGCAGTAACAAGTTTAATATGAACTTCTAGATCCTTCCTCTTTCTTCTTTTCTCCGAGACAACATCAATTAGTGCCTTTATGTCCTTTGAGACCTTCTGTACAAATTTACTTGCTTTTCCTTCTTGTTTCTCCCTTTTCTTCCGATTGAACTCTGTTTCAACCTATTGAGTTTTCTATTGTGCAGTTCCATAGGGCTTCTCTGCCTCATCAATTGGTGCATCAATTAGCATTTTTGTGTAGGCATCAAGAATCTATGCATCTACCTCATAGCCCATTTCTTCAATCCAAATCTTTTGGGGCTTAACTGCTTCCATGAGAGTCTCATCCTTCTTCACCATGAAGCAAATGTCGGTAGAATATTTCTCTACAATATGCTCAGGTACCCTTACCCTAGACCTCATAGATTTTTGAAATGCCTTAAAATAACCCCATATCTTATCATCTCTCTGGCTTCCTAATGCAGCAATTGACTGCTTCAATTGTCTTCCTACCGAAATGTTAAAAGCCCATTGCCTCTTGCTAGAACTGGGTGAATCATTTAGAAAATATAACATCAAGCAGACTAACAAGTTCGCATACTCAAAAGTTCCCTTCTTCTCACCCTTAATCTTTCCTAAGTTTATTAACAACTCATCAAGCATCCAACCGCATAGGTCTAACTTTACATTATATCTCATCATTTTATATGTAGCCAAAATGCATGAACTGGAAACAGAATTGAGTCGATTTGACTTAGTTACCTTACATCCGATAATCATGCTACCAAATTTGATGTTGATGTCATTGATTGTGCTCAGTTTCATGGATCTTTTGTCAGATGTAGCGTCGGTGATCTTCCTCATGAAGTCATTTGAAACTTTCTTGTCTAGATGTTGCCCTACCGATGGCAAACCAGTAATTGCCCTGATGGCTTCCTTGGTGATTTTGTAAGGTCTGTTCAGCCATATGAATTCCCCATGTACTCTGCTTAGTACATATCTGATTATCTCATCCTCGAACTCCAGAATATCCAGAATGTCTGTAAACCCTAGTTCTTCAATATGTTTATATGTCGGTTTGATCTTTCCAGATTCTCCCATTATCTCACTCATATACATTCCCTTGATTTCTAAAGTTCCCAAGTCCTCGATATGATAATGAATATGTGCCCTAATATCCTCTACATACACAACTCCCTCTAGAACACGATAAAAAGCTCCAATCGAGTCTTCCAGGGTAGCAACATGTGGATACCACTTGAAAATTGGCCTGGGGTGATCCTTGACCTCTATGATAGTTGGGCTTGCAACAAAAACAAGAATGGAAGATCATCCCACATCCATGTTTAAATAAAAATACCTCTTGGTTGCTCTAGGTGAAAACCTTCAACAAATTATTCTAGACACTGATGAAATCACTGAAGAAGAAATCTGATTCGCTCTTAATAGCCTCTGATTTCACTTAGTCGCTTTGAATCGCTCTAAAATTGCTCTGAATGTAGGGTGATTAACAATGAAGTGTATTCGACCTTTTAACCATTGAGAAAAACCCTAATCTTCCATTGACATAAATGACTGCCAGTAAAAGATACCAAATCTCGCTCAGAACATATCCATGCTGGATAATCATCTCTGATGTCTGGAACATCTTCCAGAACCTCTTCCTGAGGCATATGCAACATCTTCATGAATTTTTTCTACCCCTAAGGCATCTACCTTAGTTACCGGATGGGCTTCCTTGTGGTGCAAGAGCAGCCTCTTCTGCTGAATAAGTAACTGGGACATTCCAATCTAATGATTGTTATTCAGTCTTCCTAACCCATCTCTGAGTATGATCTTGTCGGATTTCACTAACCTTCTCTTTTTCCTTTCTCATTTGATCCTCCATTACTAACTAGTGGATTTCTGCTTCTACAGAACTTGGCAATAATTCCAACTTCATTACATGCATAGCATGTAACATTGTTCTTCTGAATTTCTTTGCTAAAACTGGTGAAATTGCTTGACCTGCACTGATTAGCCATATGTCCAAATTTTCCAAAAGCATAGCATTTTACATTCATTCCACAATCTTTTGTCTTATGACCAAACTTATTGCATTTAGAACATTTACTGACAGCAGAATCAGAGTTCTATTTGCTCTATTTCTATATTGCCTAACCATGTAACCAAATCTATTACAAACAAAGCATCTGACATTGAATTTATAAGCATTGAATTGCCTTACCGATACCTTATGGTTTTAATCTTCATTAGTAGTACCGGAACTCTATCCTTGCTCAAATCCAAGTCCACTGGAATCTCCAACCTGCCTCTGTCTCTTCAATAACTCATCAAGTTGTGCTGAGCTGATCTTCAATTTTTCTTTGTACTCACTTGCAGTAGTTAAATCTTCTCTTAGTATTATCATTTGTCTCTCAAGCTCTTTCTCATTTCTCTGGGATTGTACCAAATTAGTTCTCAACATATCATTTTCATGAACCAACCTACCACATTCTTCAAACTTGTTCTTCAGGGATACAACAAGATTTTCTTCCTTTTTCTTTCTATCCTCAATCTCCTTAGACATCCTCATAGTTATAAATTGCATTTCATTCTTCATAACCATGTTCTCCTAACTCAATTTCTGACATTGCTCCTTATGTGTATTTTTCTCTTCATCATCTTGATTTTGCAAGAGATCCTTCCTCCTAGCTTGAACAAATGATAGCCTCTCTTGTAGGACAAGAATGAATTCCTTAGAAGAATTCAATTCATCTTGGAGCTTTAAGTTCTTCAACCTTTCAACATCATAATCTTCAAGTGCCATCTCAAGCTACTTCTCCAAAGCCATATTCATGGATTTCGGTTTCAGGATCTTCCTCAAGTTGTTAAACTTCCTCTGAGGCACAAGGCTTTGATACCAATTGTTGGAAACCAATAACACTGAGAGGGGGGTGAATCATTTTTATACCGGAATAGTAGATTTTAGCCTTAATAAAACATGCATACACCAATCGGTATACCGGTATAAATAAAATTGAAAGAAGTAAAGCAACTAATAAGCCAATCACATAAATGAGAATCATAAACCAAAGATTTACACATGGAAAACCTCAAAGAGGAAAAACCACAATGGGATTTGTCACCCACAATATCAATCCATTGGCTATATGAGGAGAGATTACAAAATATGAGGGGCTTGAACTTGTAGGAAGGCTTACAGCCTAGAGCACACTGCTCAATCAGATTAGGAGCCTCACTGACTAAATAAAATTCCAGACAACAATCCCGAGAAGTGTGAAATGCTAAGATAGCATTTTCTATGCCAGAATACAATTCTAGTTTAAGCTCTGTCTGTTCCTGTTAGAAATCCTAAACCCCTTTACTGGAATAACCCTTACAATAAATTCCTCACATACATAATCTCTTTGATATATTTCGCATCATATTACATTCACATCATCATAATCTTCTATCTCATGTCTATCTCCCTATATATATCAAAATGATCTAATCAAACTGCCCTATATACCCTATACAAATTTTATGCCTTATGTCAGCTTACAAAGATATATACAATATCAGATTACATGTCAGCCAGATAACATAAATGTATAAACATTAAAACAAGTTGTCGATGCTAGATCCAAGATGTGTTGGCCTATAATACCAATAACCTTTACTATACTGTGTTGGCAAGCATTGTCAGTGACCAAAGAAATCTTTTGTCCTATCGGTGTCGGTGTCAATGCCGGCATAGAATCTATGAAGTGTTTGTCGGTAAACTATAGAATCAAAACATGAAATCAGAACACAAAATCATGTTGCCATCAATGACAACATAGTGAAACCAACCAATAGAGTATCAATTGCCAACATTAAACACCATATGACCCCTTTTAACATCATAGTACATGACATGACCCCTTGTGACACCATATGACCCCTTAAGACATCATTTGATATTGTTAGGGGTCATATGGTGTCATATGGTGTCCTAAGGGGTCATAGGACACCATATGTCCCCTTAGGACACCATATGGTGTCCTTAGGGGTCATATGGTGTCCTATGGGGTCATATGGTGTTCTATGACCCCTTTGAACACCATATGAC
The DNA here is from genome assembly GCF_030272615.1 of Cryptomeria japonica. NCBI lineage: Eukaryota > Viridiplantae > Streptophyta > Pinopsida > Cupressales > Cupressaceae > Cryptomeria > Cryptomeria japonica. The sequence goes on from NC_081408.1 coordinate 302,137,037, forward strand.
CCCTTTTAACATCCTAGTACATGACATGACCCCTTGTGGCACAATATGACCCCTTAGGATACCATATGGTGTCCTTAGGGGTCATATAGTCTCCTAAGGGGTCATATGGTGTCAGAAGGGGTCATGTCATCTACTAGGATGTTAAAAGGTGGCATGTTGTGTCCTAAGGTCATATAGTGTCCTAAGGGGTCATATGGTGTCAGAAGGGGTCATGTCGTGTACTAGGATGTTAAAAGAGGTCATATGGTGTTGTAAGGGGTTGTGGGACACCATATGGCCCCTTAGGACTCCATATGGTGTCCTAAGGGGTCATATGGTGTTCTATGAAACCTTAGGGCACCATATGACCCCTTTTAACATCCTAGTACATGACATGACCCCTTATGACACCATATGACCCCTTAGGACACCATATGACCCCTTTTAACATCATAGTACATGAAATGACCCCTTGTGACACCATATGACCCCTTAGAAGACCATTTGGTATCATTAGGGATCATATGGTGTCATTGGAGTCATATGGTGTCCTAAGGATTTAGATTGTGTTCTATGACCCCTTTGGACACCATATGACCCCTTTTAACATCCTAGAACATGACATGACCCCTTGTGACACAATATGACCTCTTAGGATACCATATGGTGTTGTTAGGGGTCATATGATATCCTAAGGGGTCATATGGTGTTCTAAGGGATCATATGGTGTTGTTAGGGGTCATATGGTGACCTTAGGGATCATATGGTGTCGTTAGGGGTCATATGGTGACATAAGGGGTCATATGGTGTCCTATTACCACTTAGGACATCATATGACCCCTTTTCACATATTAGTACATGACATGACCCCTCATGACACTATATGATCCCTTAGGACACCATATGGTGTCCTTAGGGTTCATATGGTGTCCTATGACTGCTTAGGACACCATATGATCCATTTTAATGTCTTAGTACACAACATGACCCCTTAAGACATCATATGGTGTTGTTAGGGGTCATATAGTGTCGTAAGGGGTCGTATGGTGTCGTATGACCCCTTTGGACACCATATGATCCCTTTTAAAATCCTAGTTCTTGACATGACCCCTTGTGACACTATATGACCTGTTAGGATGCCATATGGTGTTGTTATGTGTCATATGATGTGGTAAGGTGTCATAGGACCCCAAATTACCCCTTAGGACACCATATGGTGTTCTTAGGGGTCATGTGGTGTCCTAAGGGGTCATATGGTGTTCTATGACCCCTTAGGACACCATATGACCCCTTTTAGCATCCTAGTACACGACATGACCCCTTGTGACACAATATGACCCCTTAGGACACCAAATGGTATCGTTAGGAGTCATATGGTTCCCTAAGGGGTCATATGGTGTCCTTAGGGGTCATATTCTGACCTAAGGGATCATATTGTGCCCCATGACCGTTTAGACCACCAAATGACCCCTTTTAACATCCTAATACACGACATGACCCCTTTTGACACTATTGGGTGATTTTTTTGTCACCAGCATACCAATGACAAAATATGTATTTCATGCACAACTATGTTAAGACAAAGTCTTTCCTCTTATCAAGGGGAGGTTCCCTTGAAGAATTTGGGTATTTCAACAACTTTGAAACTAAATTTGGAGGTAAGCTTAGTGCATGTAATTCTCTTTTTTTAGAATTAATGTATCTCCCTTCACTTGATAATATTTCTTACAACTAATAAAACTTTTTTGACAATGATTTTTAATATCTCAACAATCATGTAAGCTCAGAGTCTCACGTGAGTGCAACTTACTTTAATCACCACAATTACAACTTGATGCCCTCCTAAATGGCACAAGATTAGTCCAAGATCAATCAACATAAAACACACAAGATGTTAGAGTTAATCAATCTAAAAACCAAACACAATGAAGGCATTCCAAAGGAGACACTAAAAACATGTTAATGAATCTAACTAAAGAAGTAAGACAATGAGATATCTCCAACTATCTCTTAACATGATATTAGCTCTTTCTCCCTTGTTCCTCTCCTCTCCAAGTTCCAAAATAGTGTAGCTCTCAGCAGCTTTTTGCACTATGGATGCTTATGGAGGATTGAGATTGTAGTATAGCTCCAAAACATGAAATGAAAAGCTATTTTTAATGCTAAAATGATTGATTTTACCAAAAAGACAAGATTTAGTTATGCTATGCTAAATGCTCTCTAAAATGGCTATAGTCTAAATGCTTACAAGTTTTCAGGATCTGGATTATGAAGGAATGGGCTCTATTTATAGGGAAAATGGAGCAATGGATGGCCAGGATTGAAAGGTTTAATCAAGGGTCAAGCTTGAAAGTTGGGGATCCATGTGCACAATTGGCACCAATAAAATAGTGACAAGTGTCAACACAGGATTGGGTTGAAAGAAAGGGGTTGGAGGCATTGAATGCCTGAGAAGACTTCATGGTTATCTAAAGGCTAAGAGTCAAGCCTAAATTAGGATTACCCACTGGATTAGGAGTTAATCCAAGGATAAACCTTTGTGCAAATGATTAAGAGATAATCATGGTCAAAGCATTGAAGGCTTGATGAGACCCTTGGGTTGGGTAGAGGTTGAGTCAAAACAAATGTCTTAACCATGTGGGAGAGTTGAATTAACCATTAATGGTTATTGGAGACTTTGTGGATTAAGTGGTTGAAAGTTGGAAGCCTTTAATGGTTTTCAAAGACTTTGGGGTTTTTGGTGGTTGAAGGTTGAAAACCTTCAATGGTTATCCAAGACTTTGGGCCATTTGAGAAGTGACTCCATTTTGCTTAGGAATGTGACAATATTTAGGGGATGGATTAGGCTAATTAGGAAGGGGTTAGAAGAATCTAGAAGGGGATTAGATTTTGCAAGTGGATTTGGTGGGTGAGGGAAAATAGGATTTTATTGAAATAAAAATTCATTTATTTCAATAATGTGTGCAAGTTGCATTTGTAGGAAAATGCAAGTGGGGGGGGATAATGATTTAAATAAATGTTTTATTTAATTTATTTAAAAGAGGAATAGGGGGATTTAATTAAATAAATAGATTTTATTTATTTAATTGATTGTGAATTTGGTTTAATGAATTAATTAAAATAAATTGAATAATTTATTTAATTAATAGAAGAATGTTTGGGGATGAATTAATTAAATATTTATTTAATTAACTGATGGCTAGTGGATTTTTAATCAAATAAATACGAAATATTCATTTAATTAAAATGGACAGATTTATGTGACTACATTTGCCCCTCTTTGAGACGGTGCAGTTTATCGCATCGTTTCAAAGAAAGAAAAACTGGTGTGAAGAAATGCCCCATAAAATGTAAATTTAATGGGTGGTATGCCCCCTCGAGAGATGGGCCGAAAAATTTCAAAAAAATCGGGCGATCTCTCGAAAAAGAATGAGAAGTGGAGGGGAGGTAGAATAGAAGAAATTAGCAACAACAGTGAAAGAATGGAAGAAAAATAGAGTGAATACGGAGAAACAACAAGCCAGCGAGTACCCTGAGGTCATGCAAGAGATACATAGTAGATGTAGTGTGGGGTTTGGATTGATGCTATACAATTGATCAAAATTGGTTGGACAATCTGGTGCAATCGGTTGAATTGCCCCGGTCAAGTCAAAGCGTGACAGTTGATGTCAGTTGGTCGCTTGGACATGATAAAGTCTGAGTAAGTGAATCAAAGTGACCTGATGGTGACTTAGACAATTGATGTAATTGCCCGATGAAGTCAAGGTATATGAAGCAAAATACTCGTTGAGACATAGACAATTGATGTAATTGTCCGTTGGATTGTGTTTGATTGGTTGATCAATTGATAGTATGTGCGTGTGATGGATGGTTGTGGGGAATCATGGCAGCCCCGTTGAGACTAGGTCATTGTGATAAATGCCTGATGTAGTCTAGGATTACCATAATCGATTACCTGTTGAGACCCGAAGATACTTGATCAAAGTATCTGTTGATAGTCTAGGTGTGTGTGAGTCAATGTACCTGTGCAGACAGAGTAACTTGCTTGGCTTATTGGATGACTTAGGATAGGAAACACAATCCCTCCTATTTAGAGATGGATGGTGATGAACGTGGCTTGATTGGGTTGATTGAGACACGATGTAGGGTATGTGATGCTGATTATCGAGATGGGGAGGGTGAGGGGGGGGGGTTCGATGTTAGATAGAAGAAAGGGAAAACCTATGACTCATTCCTATGGAAGAAGATGAGTAAAATAGAGTATGCATTATTATAACTATGTATGCATGATATGTAGCTATTATGAGTGTATGGATGGGTGGAATGCAACGAAATGCAATATATACAGATGAGATGAGATGACGATCCATAGTGCTCTATTTTCATCATTGAGCTTTAAAATGTTGGAAGAGAATACAAGCAACTTGACATAAAGATTCAAGATGACCTGAGTATTCCTTTCATGGTTTTTAATATAGCAAGTTAATACAAACGACTTGATATAAGGGTCAAGTCGACCAGAGTATTGCTTGCGGAACAGATAAGGATTATCTCCTTTCGTGCATGACTTGGATCGTCCTCCTTGATCTTAGGCTGATCAGATCCTGAGACAAGTTCATACCGTACTAAGAAAATAAAACCTTTATCCAATTTGGAGGAAGAGGAACCAAAGAATGAGCATTGTACCTGCAAACAAACAGCATATATATACATAAAGAATAAAGAATATGGATCCTTGGTAATGGTTCATGTTCATATGGTCGAGGTATACGCTGTAGTCAGCAAGCCATAGTGATCTATGATTGTATTTTTGCATAAGATCACGTAGCTTGGTGAACTTCCCACGTAGACACCATTAGTACATGCCCCAGAACTTCATCGGAAATGATGCGCAAACAAAACAAAACAATGCTAAAAAGATCCCGATACAGATAAACAAACGATTGTACTCACAAATCAACCAAGTATTTGATAGCCTAACATAATTTTCTTGTCAAAGAAAATGTCATCTTGTCTTTGTTTTGGTAAGGAAGGATGCATCCTTGGTTAAAGACAGGTTTGGATTGTTGATGTCGATTGGTTTGGTGTGATTGGTAAATGGTCATTTGTGTGAGTAGTTTGTCAATGTTTGTTTTGCATCTGATTGGATGAATATGTACAAGGTGTTGTCATGTTTGTGTGTGATTTTTGATGGGTTTTTCGATGTTTTTGGATTTTGTGAGTCATTTTTGAATGTTTTTGTATTTTGCGAGACATTTTTGAATGTTTTTGTATTTTCTTCAGGACATTTTCTGAATGTTTTTGTATTTTCTTGATGATTGCTTGAATGAAGAGCGTAATGATATATAAGACAATGTAGAATCCACTTCCATTACGAGGGTAAGGGTATTGCCCCCAGTTTGTAGACCTGACTATGAAAAGGTGAAATGCTAGATGTATGTGTGCATGAATGTGATCGCAACGAGCCTGAAAGATACTGGAGCCATTGCCCTTACGAGTGGCGCCTGTTTGCCAGGTTTTCACCATCGCACTTACCCAAGGTGCCACCGGAGTGGTTGTTCACCGTTTGGATGCATGATTTTTCTTTACTTTTTTGAATGTGTTTGTATTTTCTTCAGGACATTTTCTCAATGTTTTTGGTATTTTTGATGTTTTTGTGAATGTTTTTGGTATTTTCTGGTATGCAGGGGAGCCTGATGCTCTGTACACCTTAGGTATAAAACCGTTTGAGGTGCATGCTATTGATTGGATCTGCGAGCGGTTCTCCTTCTGAAGTAGCCAACTGATATGCCCCGGACCCGAACACAGCAGTGACAACATATGGGCCCAGCCAGTTTGATTCAAACTTGCCTTGATGTTCTCTGTTTGGTTGGTTGCGAGGATTCTCTCGTAGAACAAGATCACCTACCTCAAATGTACGAGGTCTAACTCGGTGATTGTAGCTTCTGCTCATGCGCTGCTGATAGGCTTTGAGGTGATTGTATGCAGCTTGTCGTTTCTCATCAAGTAACTCTAAGTCCTGAAGATGGGATACTCTGTAAGTTTCATCATCAATGAGATTGTGCAATGAAACTCGTAAGGATGGTATCTCGACCTCAATAGGTAAGATAGCTTCTGCACCATAGACTAATGAATAAGGAGTTGCACCTGTAGGGGTTCGAATGCTAGTTCGATATGCCCATAATGCTGGATTCAATTGAACATGCCAATCACGACCGGCATCATTGACTGTCTTCTTTAGGATTCTCAATATGTTTTTATTGGATGCTTCGGCCTGACCATTGCCTTGTGGGTAATAGGGAGTGGAAAAGCGGTGTTGGATATGAAATTTCTCACAAAGTTCACGGACATCCTGATTTTTGAAAGGGAGACCGTTATCTGTGACAATAGACATGGGTACACCATACCGGCAGATGATGTAATTGAGGATGAATGAGGCGATCTGCTTGCCGGTAACTTGGGTAAGTGGAACAGCTTCGATCCACTTGGTGAAATATTCAGTGGCGGTAATAATGAATTTATGGCCATTGGATGAAGATGGATGAATCTTACCCACAAGGTCAAGGCCCCATTGACAAAAAGGCCATGGTGTTGTGATTGGTTGCAGTTCTTGAGCTGGTGCATGTATTAGGTCGCCATGAACTTGACATTTTTTGCACTTCCTGACAAAGTAGTAGGAATCCTTTTCCATAGACGGCCAATAGTATCCAGCTCGCAAGAGTTTCTTGGCGAGTGACGGACCACTTGAGTGAGTCCCGCAAATTCCTTCATGTACCTCTTCCAAAGCCTTTGTTATCTCACCTTGTTCCAGACATCGAAGGAGAGTACCATCAAGACCGCGTCGGTATAGGGTTTCGGCAATAAGGGTATATCGAGCAGTTTGGCGAATGAAGGTTTTTCGTTGGTTATTCGATTGGTTGGGAGGAAGGGTGTGATCGCGAAGATAGGCGTAGAACTCACCGTACCATGGGGATTCGGAGCCAACAAGGCGACATATCATTTCGGATTCAGGGATATCATAAGCAGGAATCCAAAGCTGTTCTACCAAGAACTCGTAGCGTGTTGAATTCTGTGGAAGATCTAGGAGAGATGCGATAGTAGCCATAGCGTCAGCAGCTCGATTCTGATCTCTTGGTATCTGCTCAAAAGTGATAGTAGTAAATGATGTCTTTAGAGTGTCCACCATTTGCTTGTATGGCATGAGTTTATCATCTTTGGTCTGATATTCATCAGTTGCTTGTCGAATGACCAGTTGTGAGTCGCCATATACTTGAAGTTCTTTTAATTTCCATTGTATGGCTAGCCTGAGTCCTGTGATCAAGGCCTCATACTCTGCTATGTTATTTGTGCATGGAAATGTGAGCCTGTAAGACTTCGGGATGCTATCACCTTGAGGTGTGATAAATAGAATACCTGCCCCCGAGCCGTGCCTAGTGTATGAACCATCAAAATATAGTTTCCATGGTTGTACTTCTGTGATCATGAATATCTCTTCATCTGGAAAATTGGAAATGAGAGGATGATCACCTATGAGAGGTGCATCGGCTAACTGATCTGCAATGACCTGCCCTTTGATAGCTTTACGGTCCACATACTCGATGTCAAATTCACTTAGAATCATTACCCATTTGGCTAAGCGACCTGTCAATGCTGCTTTGCTGAGTAAGTACTTGAGTGGATCAATCTTTGCAATGAGTTGTACCTTGTGTGTTAATAGATAGTGCCGCAGTTTAGTGGCTGCCAAGATTACTGCTAGGCAAGCTCGCTCAATAGGTGTGTAATTGAGTTCATAGCCAACCAGTGTGCGAGAGATGTAGTATACAGCACACTCTTTACCTTCTGCATTATGTTGTGCTAGTAGTACACCCAATGCTGTACTTGTTGCTGAGATATAGAGCAATAATGGTCTACTTGGATCTGGTGGCATCAACAATGGTGGATTCATGAGATAGTCTTTAAGTGCCTGAAATGCTTGCTGGCATCTGTCATCCCACTGAAAGCGGATGTTCTTGTGTAGCAGGTGTGTGAATGGGTGACACTTATCAGCCAATTGTGCAATGAATCTGCGGATAGATTGAAGCCGTCCTTGTAATGTCCTTAGCTGGCTGATATTCTTTGGAGGTGGCATGTCCATGATTGCCTTAACCTTTGCTGGATCGACCTCAATGCCTTTGCTTGAGACAATGTATCCTAGAAGCTTCCCGGAGGTCACTCCGAAGACACATTTCTTTGGGTTGAGTCGAACATGGTACTGTTCCAGTCTATCAAAGATTTTATCTAAGATGTGAAGATGTCCATCTCTTGTGAGTGATTTTGCTAGTAAATCATCCACATAGTCTTCCATCATAGTATGCATCATGTCATGGAAGATGGTGGTCATTGCTCTTTGATAGGTCGCTCCTGCATTCTTTAGACCAAAAGGCATTACATTCCAGCAGTATGTGCCCCATGGACATGTGAAGGCTGTCTTATGTTGGTCCTCTGGTGCGATCTTTATTTGATTGTATCCTGAAAAGCCATCCATGAGTGAAAGCATGGCATGTCCTGCTGTTAGATCCACTATGATGTCGATATTTGGTAGGGGGAAGTCATCTTTAGGACATGCCTTATTCAGATCTCTGAAGTCTGTACAAATGCGAATGCCCCCTTTTGGTTTGCCAACTGGTACAATGTTGGAGATCCATTCTGCATAATCAATTGGTCTAATGAAACCAACATCCAGGAGTTTCTTGAGTTCTGTTTTGACTAGCACGGCAATCTGAGGATGCATCTTACGAAGCTTCTGCTTGACAGGTTTGGCTCCTTTTGCTACTGTGAGATGATGCATGACTAAATCAGGATCAAGCCCAGGCATGTCTGCATATGACCATGCAAAGTTGATCTGACGTTGTTGGAAAAACTCTATAAATTGAGGCTGTTCCTCTGGAGTGAGAAGAGATGCCAGATGTATGATATGAGGGTTTTCAGGAGTCCCTACATTGTATTCTTTAGTCTCCTCAATGAGAATCGTTGATCGTTCCTGTTGTGTACTAGCAGGGAGGATGTCAAACCCTTCATCCTCAAGTGCCTCAGAGAGGTTTTCACCGTTGGATACGCTCTTTCTTTTTACTTTTGTTGGATCAAACAGTGCCACAGTGTGGTTTTCACTAGAAGATCCATGTTTTATTGTTATATTTTTGCAGCTGAAGGGTTTGGCATCCGCCCCGAAGTATGCTGCGCTATTAAGTTGAATGGCGAATCCAGCTTTGTGATCCCCGCTTGGTAGATTATCCCTTAATTCCAAAAAGTCAATGATAGCCTCATCGTTCTGGAAGAGGTCAAGACATGGGGGATTTGGTTGGTTCCATTCAATGAGTTCAGGGTGGATAATGGGCATTACTTCATCGATTAAGTTAAGTGCGGGAGATGTATCAGTGAGGGTTAAGACGGTGTGGTGAAGGTCGTTGATGGTACTCTCCCTGTCAGAATCAGGCGTAGGATGAGACGTAGGGTCTGTGGAAGATGTTTCCAGCTCAGGTACCCAAGTGGTTTTTATCTGTGCCTCTCCGTAAACAGGGATGTCTTTGCGTGGCGGAGGTGGTGATGTGTCTTCCTCATCTGAAGTGTTAAGTTGCACTGAATCGAATTCCCACTCATGTGAGTCGGTCTCTGAATCACTTTCCAGCATCCGATTGCTATACCATACTGGGATGTCTTTGGAGTTAAATACTGCAGGCGTGATTGGTTTATGTACTTTTGTGGTGATCAATGCTGCAGGAACCGTGATGGGGTTTAAAGGATTTGTCACTGGAAGTATCGGTAATGGTGACTCAGTGGCTTCTGCTGGAATTACTGGCGCCATAGATGTTGCTGCGGGTTCCAATATAGTTGCTGCTACAAATGGTGTTATTGATGGGATTACTGGTTCGTTTGATGGGATGAGTGACATTGGTGATGGTGGAGTTGTGAGCCTTGAGGGGGCAGTGGGGATAGTGCTTGATGGTGCTTTGATTATGAAAGGTGTCCTCTTTGCAGTAGGCGGGCAAAATGGTTTGCTAGGTTTTCCTTTGAATCTGAGTTTAGGAAGGATCTCTTTTTCAAAACCTAGGCCTGTATTACCTTTGGGCTTGAACTCTGGCAACAGCGGTTCATGTCGTCCTTGTTTGCAGTATCCCAAAGCACTCTGACCATCATATCCCATTCTTTGCATAATGAGGAGGCCTTTGCCATATTGTTCCGTAGGAAGTGTAACTCGCGGTATGTCAGTGGTGATGGGATCTTTATAGATCCAGTCCGCTAGGTCCTCATCTTGTGTCTCTTCCTCTTGACTCTTTCCAAGAATGAAAGGCGTTAAGGCACATGGAGGCGTGATTAGTGGTTGCTGGAGCAACTGCTGTGGTTTACCATGTGTTCTAGGAGAAGTGGGCATTTGTCCCACACAAAAGAGCTGACTCAAGTTATATTCTCCAGGACCTTCCTCTGCTACTTTCATCTTTAGCTTTTCTTGCTTGGGCATAGGGGTGTTTGAACTGGCAAGAGAGGCGGGATTTATATATGATGTGGAGGAAATGGCTTCTCTATTATTAGGAACGGTAATCTCTGGTTGATGGCTGATATTATGGCAAAATGCAAAGGGATTTGCATCTCCCAGGATTGTGATCTCGACCCCGTTATGTGGGAACTTGATACATTGATGGTAGGTAGATGGAACAGCTTGCATGGCATGTATCCAAGGTCTCCCTAATAATAGATTATATGGCAGAGGAAGGTCCAGAACCTGGCAAATGATGTGTTTTACCACAGGGCCAACCCGGATTGGTAGTACTACAGCTCCTTTGGATGAACGCTCTGCATCATCATAGGCCTTGATGGTGATCTTCTTGCGAGGATCCACTGATTCTATTGCATATCCCAATGCTGTGACCAATTGTAGTGTGCAAATGTTTAGGCCTGCTCCATTATCAATCAAGACTCGCTTGATCCTATGTTGGTTGACAAAGCCTTCAATGTGTAGCGAAGCGTTATGAGGTTGTTGGAAGGAAGAGTTGTCACTTTCAGAAAAAGTGAGACAGGGTGATGACTTTAGACTTCCAACCATGGCTTGAAATTGGTCCGTGTTTAAGTTTGCAGGGACTGACGCCTCTTGGAGTGCTTGATCCAAGATTGTTTTATGAGAGGGTGACAGACGCAATAGTTCCAAGATGGATATAAGTGCAGGGGTTTTGTCTAATTGTTCCACAAGATTGTACTGCTTTGGGATGGAGGTAGTGCCTTGTGGAGCTGCCTTGATGGTGACCTTGCCACGACGTGTAACAACATTGCAATTTGAGGTGGGATTTTTGAAGGTGATAGTTGCAATTTGTTCACTGGCATCATACAGGTGATTGACAGTGTAATTATACGCAGCCTGCGTATAGTCAGTGGTATCAAGACCTCGTCTGGACGTCGAAGGACCCCTTTGATCTTGCGATGGAAGTGGATTTTTGAACATCTGATGATCATTATTGGTTGTTTTTGGGTCATGCCCTTCGATTTCAATTTCTCGTTGCCTTGACCGTGATCGAGTTTGAGCCATTTTGTTTACAAGTTTTTGAAGTTGATCAAAGATGATGATGAGTTGTTGATGAAATGATGGATGATTAGTGGATTGTAGATCTCTAGCACTCTAAAGGTAAATGTAACCAGAATTCTTTCTTTGAATTGCTTGTTTGTTTTGATGATTTTGGATGTGATAAGGTGTAGAGAAATCTGAGATGTGTTACAGATTGGACTACCTAGTAATGAGAGGATTCACTCATGAACTAGTTTTAACCTGCGTAGATGTGTCTCTTAGGATGAGCTTATCCTAGATGTAGAAACAATCTAAAAGTGAGGTGATGTGTTTGATTTCAAGCAATATCTAAAAAGGAATCTTGTGACAAGAACCTCTTAATGTTTTGAGAATTTTTTTTGGGATGGATTTGATGATGAAGTGATGATGTATGAATAAGATGATGGATGTTTTGTTTTTCAACTTTCAATAAAAACTTTGTGTCACAAATGGAACAAACTCTACTTCTTCCCTTTCAGGTGTTTGTTGGCACTTCTTGAGCTGTGTTGTAGGTGATACAGATGTTTGGGAAGAAGTTGGGATCGATCTTTCCTCCTTGATTTTTGTGATAACTCAGAGCTCTTTATTGCATAAAAGCTCTACGATTCAATGATTCTGAATCAAACTCGTTTGTTTTACCTTGAAGATAGAGACGCATGCGATGTAGAAAGACTCTATGGGAGACAAAGATTTGTCGATTGATATAGAAGAATTTCCTCCTTTTGATCAAAGCCTTTGAGCTTAGTGGTCTCCTTTTCAAGGTGATATTCTGATGACACTTCTTCTTTCGCAAGATGTGAAGAATGGTCATAAATTTTTGATTCTTTGTTTGTTTGTACCTTGTTTTTGATGTTTTTGGTTGTGTTGACAGATGTTGGATGAATACTTTGTTTTTGGGATTGATTTTCTGATTTTTCTTTGACAAGAAAACAAAGCAAGCACACAAACACAAAATTGTAGCCCCAAAGGCACAAATGAGTACGGGTCTAGATCAACCCAATTCTTGGACTTGTTTTTGACCCTTCCTTTAGATTTATTTTAAGATGTATTTCCAAAGCCTGAAGTCGGCTCAATTTGCTCTAGGTCTGTAAAATGAACACACTTCAAACACTCTTTATCCCTATGGTCAAATGGCCAGTTGTGATAAATTTAGCCCACATCTTGATATTTCTTCGACTTTGGTACTACATACCTTATGAATCCCGCCGTGGCAGGTAAGGATGTGATATACTAAGTCTTGCACGAGCATAACAAATAGATGATCCCTATGATGGGGGAGTCACCACTTTTATCAAGCCACAAGTGACCTTTCAAAAAGCTATGTTTCTACTCAAGGAAATATGTATGGTGAGTATCTTGGGAGCAAAACCATCTATGCTCTTGCACTAAATTATACCTCAAATATCCTCAATCAATAGAACAGGTGGGCTACTACTTAAAGGTGTTTAGTCATGTTCGATGGCTTTGGACATAAGTTCATTCTGCAGTGACTCACTTAAGAGCCTTGTAACTGGTGGTGGGGCCCATTTGTCCTTTCGGCCAGTTACACTGTAGGAACAGCTATACCCAAGGCTACAGCTTTCGCTCTCACCTGATTTCTATAGCGGCTCGAAGGATTTACCGCTCGAGGTCGTTCCCAAGAGTATCGATCCCTTGGCAGGCCTCTCTTAAAAAGATAAAATTTTGAGCGTTACTAACACTTTTCTCTTGCACCTAGGACCACGAGAGCCAAGGGAGAGGATAGTGTGTGTTAGAAGTAGGACCACTCGACTGACTTTTTGTGCACAAGCGTGCCAAACACGTAAAACACTTGTTCCTTTTAATCCAGCATTTGCAAATGTGATCTAACTATTTGGAGATGTTGCTCCAACAGCCATGGTGTTCTTTTTAACTTCAAAGCAATATGTTTTGTAATCTAGAAGTTGAAAGTCCTGGTCAACTTAATGAAAAACACGATTGCATGAAGGAAAATTTGTTTTTGCCAAAATAAAGACAAGTGGATTGTTCTTTTTACTGCACCAAAAAAAATTTGAAGTGTGGATTGTGATTTTTAAGTCCCAATTGATGCAAGAAATAAAGTTTGTTTGGTTGATTTTAAGCACCAAAACAAAATGTATCCCTAACTAGAAAACAATGAAACTATTTTTTTTTGTGTTTTTAAGTTCTTTTTAAGCACTAAATGAAATTTTTTTTTGTGATTTTTGTTGTGTTGTTTTAACCTGCACAAAGAAAAGAAACAAGTTAATAAAATCGATGCTCAAAGGGGGGCTTCCACAAGCCTAATTTTTGATTTTTTTCGGTTACAAGTCCCTTTGGTCGACACTCTGTCGCAATAGCGCTATTCTGTGTTTTTTACAGAAGCGCTAATTAATACGAAAGCGCTAGTCTGCGTGAGCAGAAGCGCTAATTTACACAGTAGCGCTTAAATAAAAGAAAATCCCGAGAATACAAAAGCGCTAGAATGGAGTCAAAAGCGCTGAAACGGTGACAATAGCGCTGGAATGTTGTTAATAGCGCTGAAACATTTTCAATAGCGCTACTTTAGGGTCAATAGCGCTAAAAGAAATTTTTCAATAGCGCTAAAACGCGTTCAATAGCGCCGAAGCGCGACCTGTGTGGCAATTTCAACAAGAAAAATGTTAATTTCAAAAAAATCAATCAGAAGGTTGCGTGTTCGATTCACGTCGGGTTCACCAAATGATGCCCTCCTAAATGGCACAAGATTAGTCCAAGATCAATCAACATAAAACACACAAGATGTTAGAGTTAATCAATCTAAAAACCAAACACAATGAAGGCATTCCAAAGGAGACACTAAAAACATGTTAATGAATCTAACTAAAGAAGTAAGACAATGAGATATCTCCAACTATCTCTTAACATGATATTAGCTCTTTCTCCCTTGTTCCTCTCCTCTCCAAGTTCCAAAATAGTGTAGCTCTCAGCAGCTTTTTGCACTATGGATGCTTATGGAGGATTGAGATTGTAGTATAGCTCCAAAACATGAAATGAAAAGCTATTTTTAATGCTAAAATGATTGATTTTACCAAAAAGACAAGATTTAGTTATGCTATGCTAAATGCTCTCTAAAATGGCTATAGTCTAAATGCTTACAAGTTTTCAGGATCTCGATTATGAAGGAATGGGCTCTATTTATAGGGAAAATGGAGCAATGGATGGCCAGGATTGAAAGGTTTAATCAAGGGTCAAGCTTGAAAGTTGGGGATCCATGTGCACAATTGGCACCAATAAAATAGTGACAAGTGTCAACACAGGATTGGGTTGAAAGAAAGGGGTTGGAGGCATTGAATGCCTGAGAAGACTTCATGGTTATCTAAAGGCTAAGAGTCAAGCCTAAATTAGGATTACCCACTGGATTAGGAGTTAATCCAAGGATAAACCTTTGTGCAAATGATTAAGAGATAATCATGGTCAAAGCATTGAAGGCTTGATGAGACCCTTGGGTTGGGTAGAGGTTGAGTCAAAACAAATGTCTTAACCATGTGGGAGAGTTGAATTAACCATTAATGGTTATTGGAGACTTTGTGGATTAAGTGGTTGAAAGTTGGAAGCCTTTAATGGTTTTCAAAGACTTTGGGGTTTTTGGTGGTTGAAGGTTGAAAACCTTCAATGGTTATCCAAGACTTTGGGCCATTTGAGAAGTGACTCCATTTTGCTTAGGAATGTGACAATATTTAGGGGATGGATTAGGCTAATTAGGAAGGGGTTAGAAGAATCTAGAAGGGGATTAGATTTTGCAAGTGGATTTGGTGGGTGAGGGAAAATAGGATTTTATTGAAATAAAAATTCATTTATTTCAATAATGTGTGCAAGTTGCATTTGTAGGAAAATGCAAGTGGGGGGGGATAATGATTTAAATAAATGTTTTATTTAATTTATTTAAAAGAGGAATAGGGGGATTTAATTAAATAAATAGATTTTATTTATTTAATTGATTGTGAATTTGGTTTAATGAATTAATTAAAATAAATTGAATAATTTATTTAATTAATAGAAGAATGTTTGGGGATGAATTAATTAAATATTTATTTAATTAACTGATGGCTAGTGGATTTTTAATCAAATAAATACGAAATATTCATTTAATTAAAATGGACAGATTTATGTGACTACACAACTATAATCACAACTTGTAGCTCAAAGTCTCCAAGATGTGATTAATTTTCCTAAAAACTAAGAGCAACTAATAACAATATAAAGCTTACTATCTAATCACTTAACTATTAGAAGATTTCCCAAATATGCAAATAGCACAAAGTTTACTTATCACAATAAAAAATCTCTTACTCACATAAACAATATAACCAATAAGTTTCAAGTATTTAGGAAATGATTATGAGAACTGGACATAAGAACAATTCAATCATAACCACAATCTTTGGCCCAACAAAAAGTTTGGAAACTAGTGGATTGCTATCTTTATTTCCTTGAATCAATCTTTACATCAAAAGCTCAAAGTCTTTGTTGAGGAAAAAATTCAGCAAAGTCTTGTTTAGCATAATAAAAGATAAATATTTACAAATGAGGTCCTCCTTATATAGGAAAATAAGTTGAGAAAAAGGTGGGCACGGTTGAGTAATTCAACTACACAGTCCTACTAAACTTCAACTACTGCATAAAATGAAAATGCAACTTCAAGAAAATTTGCAGTAAGAAAGAATGCAACTACATGAAAACTAAATAGTGTCAATGATACTTTATTCTTTATTTTCCCCCCTCATTGATTTTCTAGAATTCCTCGAACCTTGCCAACATAGCTTGCCTCTTAGATTTGTCTATCCCTGAAGTTACATTTGAAATAGCATGAAAATGAGAGATGGAATCTCTAACTTCTACATAAGCCCTTTTAGCCTTGTTCAAAACTGATGCAAGCTCATCTAAGTTGACTTGAATTTCAATCAACTTACCTAATGATGCCAAAGAAAATTGATCATCTACCAATCGGTCGATCATGGTGAGGAATTCTTGCTTGACGGTCTCATTGGATAAAACCTTATGTTCTGTATCAAATATCTGGCAAGGTAATTCTAATATCCCTGATGAAATATTTGTGATTGCATCAGCACATGCTTTCTTATCCTGATTCATGTCCTTTACCAGTATTTTCATTAGCTCATCCTTGTGTGCCAATATTGATCGAGTTTGGATGTTCTCACTCTGAGTCAATAGTACGTTGTTATCAATAAGAATGTCTACTCTATACTCTCTCATGTTATCCCAAAGCCCTAAATCTTTCTCAATTTCTGTTATTTCTTATGATAATAGAGATTTTACATCCTAAATCTCTACATGAACATTTTCAAAATCTATCAAAATCTTGACTGTAGAATCAATGAGATGCGTACCTTCTAACTTCAAGCGATTGATCCATTCTTCCCTTACCTCACCCCTTATACCCAGTTGCTCCACCTTTTTGAGTGCTTCTGTGTTGACTGAAGAAACTATTGGTTGCACCTCTTGTGATGATTATGTTACTTTATAAAGAACGCTTGTCAGTTGTTCACATTTCTGCTTCCATTCATTCTTCTCATCCCTCTCTTGGTCAAATCTACACATGAGAGAATTGAACGCATTTTGAGAGTCTTGCTTAACACTCTCAGGTGTCTCTAAACCAAGTTCTATAGTTCGCATAGTATAATCCTCAGGTTGAATGTTTTCCTTGTCGTTATCTGATGACTGCACCAAGACCTTAGCGTATTTCCTTTTACTTACTGGGTCAACCAAGATTCTAGACACAGTCTTTGGCTTCTTGGTGGCTTTCTGCTTGACAAGACCCAATTGATTAAAATCAAAATTATCTCATACATTAATGTAGGAAGCATACTTAGCATATCTACTTCGTTTCATTAGTTGTGTGCTTCTGTATTACTCTACCCATATTTTTAATATGATGTTCACTTCTAAATTCATAATCAAACATAAATTTCACAAATTTCCAATTGTTTATTATTGATGTGATAGCGTCGGTCAGAACCCTTGTGGGCCGACATACACAACTAAATTCTTTCTTTTGGGCACCACCATATCCAACCATGGATGAAGATTTGATGTCAATGTTTGAGTTGTGGTATCAATTTGCACAGTCCCAGATACTTGTATTGTAGCCTGACTTAAAGTTACAATAGCCTGGGACACTAGCACAAGTGAAGTTGTATCAACAACATTGGGAACTTGAGAAAAAGATGTTGTTGTTACAGTGGTAGAAACCAAGAGTTGATTTGTCATAGTGATAATAGTAGAAACAAGTGGTGGAGCCTCTGGAGTAACAACACTTGAAGGAAATATCATTGTTTCTTTCTGTTGAGATATTTGTGTCATTGCTTCTATAAAGTCTAAGATTGAAGATTCAATCATAGACACGGGTACATCATTGAAACTTGGAAGGCTAGACAAACTTACAAATTCTTCATCATCCTGTTCCTTATCCTCTTCATTTAAATTAGACTCAATAGAATGAATGGCTACCTAAGTTGAAATAGGCACCTATGTTGTCATATAAATGGTGGTAACTAGTGGTGGAAGTGATTCTCCCGCATCTTGTATTTCTTCTTGTGGTGTCTCACCCTCTTCTTGTCCTTTTTCTGATTCTTGTAATGTTGGTTCCTTAGAAACATCCTTTTGTGCAGCTTGAGATGAGGATTCTCCTTTCTTTGGCCCCTTAATAGTGAATTTTTATGTAGGTTTCTTTCCCTTTGACTTAGGAAATGAAATTAGTGGCATATCTTGTGGACCTTGTCTATTCTTAGTTCTCATTTCTGATGTTTTTCCCATAGGACCTTACTCATCTTGATCATCACCAGAGCTTGTGGGAAGTTGTTTCATCCTGATGCCTTTCTTCAGTAGCCATGCATTTGTATTTGCCATGATAGGTGCAAACCTTGCAAAAATAGATTTAATTTCTTTCTTCGACCATTGAATGGGAGGGAGAAGAGTATTAGAAATATTATTATTAAAATAAATAGGATCCCCAAGATCATCAGTGGTATCCTCCTAGGTGTCTACAATTTTGGCCAAATCTAAGTTCTCAATTTGCTCAAGTGTAAGCTGACTGAAATCAAGTCTCCTCAAAACTTCATCATCTCTACAATCAGCCCAAACATCCTCAAGCTTGTGTACATGCACATAATTCCAGTGAATTTTATTTTTTATTCCATGGAAATCAAAATTATTGTGGGCTTTGAACCTTCTCATTGTCACCCACTACATTTCCTCCTCCATGTTTTTGTCCTTAGGAGTAATCATCACTAAATATCTACCAATTGATTTAGAGGACTTGAGACCAGTCTTGTGTGAAGAAGATTGTCTCTCATGTACATACACTAATTGCCTACTTAGCTCCATGACAACTATTTTGTCTGATGGGTATCTTGGTAGCATAAATTGTTCACTAGTAAAGCAACCCACCTGGATGTATGTGGATGTTGGAAACTATAAGAAAACACACCTATACTCACAAACTTTGTTATAAGAAGCATCAGAAAGCCTCTTTTTTCTGTAAATCCTTGTCAAACAAGCATTTCCATATTGCAAAGAATGCATCATTAACTCTATGGAAGTCATGTAGAATTTCAATGTGGTTTTGACTTCCTTCAACTGATCGCAAATCGCATCACTGATTTACTCACCCCACTCAAGCTTATCATTCCCTTTCCTAATGATGTTCATATACCAGCACATCCATGGTTGAAAGAAGTGAGAATCCAGAATCCCTTTCACTCAAGACAGGAAGGTGACCATGTCATTATATTATTTAGTGAAATCACTTCTGTGAAAATAATTTGGCCACCGAGAAGTTGTAGATGTTCGAGAACTTGACAAGAAAACATTATTAATTGTTATCTTACATTTATCTTCATTTTCCTCATACCATTTTTGTGCACTTTCCTGAGTGATATCCACCACTTCCTCTATATAAGAACCTTTGAAGACACTATTAAAATATTCACTATCAAGATGGATAGCCACATTTTCATCTGTATCTTTAACATGTCTAGTGGTAGGATCAAACCGTTGTGTTGTTGCCAATACAAAATCAGGGTCATGAGAAGCTACTGGAAAGGATGCATACTTATGCAAATCATTGGCTATGAGATGAGATAGTCTTGAAGGAGCCTCCTAAACTCTCTTGAGAAATTCCTCCATGTCCACATGTCCAATCTTTGTATCCCGAATATGGTCCACATTTGATTTGACT
Organism: Cryptomeria japonica; assembly: GCF_030272615.1. Classification (NCBI taxonomy): domain Eukaryota; kingdom Viridiplantae; phylum Streptophyta; class Pinopsida; order Cupressales; family Cupressaceae; genus Cryptomeria; species Cryptomeria japonica. Next base: position 302,156,800 of record NC_081408.1, read on the forward strand.
AAACTTTCAAGAAACATGTTTAAGTACTTGTCGTACTTATACTTCATTTTCTTTCTCGTGGATTTGCTACGAGAGGGCGTAGACATTTGCCAGAGGACTGCACTTCAACAACAAAAATCAGTGTTCACAAAGTCAGCATCATCAAAATCATGCCTTCATTAAATAGAATTAAAACCAGAAGACCAAAATACCTTAGGAATAAAAATAGTGAAAATCAGTAGGTTAGGTTTTAAAACTCGACCTGCACTTGGAAGGATCAAAACTGCATATCGGGTTTAAAAACGTGATCCGCAGTAAGTGCAAAGGGATTGACATGTCAGGAAAAATAACCCGACATATCAAGGGTATGATATTATTGCCAAGTCAAGAAATAAAACTTGACCTGCACATGGGGTAGGTCAATTGGCACGTCAGGATTTATTTCCCGACCCAAGTTTATGCAAACAAAAAGGCAAGTCAGGTTTTAAAACCCGACATGCACCTAAAGGTAGGTCATCCTACGTGTCGAGTTTTAAAAATCGACATGCTAAACATGCAATCAGAGATCAAGTGACAAGTCGAGATTTAAATCCTGACCTGCTCACAAGAGAGACCCAAAAAGCAAGTCAGGATTTAAATCCCAACCTGCCATTTGGGGGGGGAGAATAAGAAAAATAATGGCTATGTAGGTCAAAATTCAAATTCTGACCTACTCAAGAAAACAAGGAGGATAGGGAAGATAGGGTGTCAGGTTATAAAACCCGAAACCCACTAAACAAAGAAAAACCCTAAAAACTAAAAAGACTGACTCGAAAACAAGGAAAACACAAAGAAATAAACCCCAACTTACCCGAGAACTGTGAGAGATTGAAAGGAAATGACCAAGGATTTGTTGAAATCACAAGCTCTTGCACCTACTCAAAGAAAATCCATATTGCAGAGCTCAGGAAGATAAACTCACCAGATTAAAATAATAAATTAAAACATAAAAATACATTTTAAAGGCTCAACAAAGTGCATTTAATGCACTTTAAAACATTGGCGCATTGTGTAGGTAGGGAAAAAATTCCCGATCTGCACTAAACAACCACTTGCAAGTCGGGAAAAAATTCCCAACATGCATCTCAAAATGACCTATAGGTCAGGAAAAAATTCCCGACCTACACTTGACATGACTTGCAGGTCGGGTTTTAAAACTCGATCTGCACATAAAACAGCAAAGGACTTGCATCTCGGGTTTTAAAACCTGATGTGCAAATCAAAAAGACAAACAAGTAATTCGGGTTTTAAAACCCGACTTGTTAGAAAAACATAAAATAAAAACTAACTTATAAAAATAAAAAAGATGCTTCAACAAGACGTAAAAAAGGTATGACTTATGAGGAAGTCGACCAACCTCGAAGTATGTGAGATATGAAATGGACAAGTTTTGTAGGGGTTGTCTCACGATTTTGGCCTTGTTGAAATTGATGACAGCAGACACAATATGACCCCTTAGGACACCATATGGTGTCCTTAGGGGTCATATAGTGTCCTAAGGGGTCATACGACATCGTTAAGGGTCATTTAGTGATCTAAGGGGTCATAAGGTGTCTTATGACCCCTTAGGACACCATATGAACCCTTTTAACATCCTAGTACATGACATGACCGCTTGTGACACCATATGATCCCTTAGGACACCATATGGTGTCCTTAGGGGTCATATGGTGTGATATGGCCCCTTAGGGCACCATATGACCCCTTTTAACATCCTAGTACATGACATGACCCCTTGTGACACCATATGACCCCTTAGGACACCATATGGTGTTGTTAGGGATCATATGTTGTTCTATGACCCCTTAGGACACCATATGACCCCTTTTAGCATCCTAATACATGCCATGACCCCTTGTCACACCATATGACACCTTAGGACACCATATGGTGTTGTTAGGTGTCATATGGTGTTGTTAAGTGTCATATTATGTCCTAAGGGGTCATATGGTCTCCTGAGGGGTCATAGGACACCATATGACCCCTTTTAATGTCCTAGTATGCAACATGACCCCTTGTGACACCATATGACCCCTTAGGACACCATATGGTGTTGTTAGGTGTCATATGGTGTCCTATGAACCCTTAGGAAACCAAATGACCCCTTTTAACATCCTAGTACATGACATGACCCCTTGTGACACCATATGATCCCTTAGGACACCATATGATGTCATTAGGGGTCTTCTAGTGTCCTCAGGGGTCTTATGGTGTTCAACGAGCCCTTAGGACACCATATGACACCTTTTAACATACTAGTACATGACATGACCCCTTGTGACACCATATGACCCCTTAGAACACCATATGGTGTTTGTAGTGGTCCTACGGTGTTCTATGAACCCTTAGAACACCATATGACCTCTTTTAACATCCTAGTACATGACATGACCCCTTGTAACACAATATGACCCCTTAGTACACCATATGGTGTCCTAAGGGTTCATATGGTGTCCAATGACCCCTTAGTACACCATATGGTGTCCTAAGGGTTCATATGGTGTCCAATGACCCCTTAGGACACCATATGACCCCTTAGGACACTATATGGTGTCATTAGGGCTCATATGGTGTCCCAAGGGGTCATATGGTATCCTATGACCCCTTTTAACATCCTAGTACATAACATGACCCCTTGTGACACAATATGATCCCTTAGGACACCATATGGTGTCGTTAGGGGTCATATGCATTCTTAAGGGGTCATATGGTGTGTTATGACCCCTTTTAACATCCTAGTGCATGACATGACCACTTGTGACATAATATGACCCCTTAGGACACCACAATGTGTCCTTAGTGGTCATATGGTGTCCTAAGGGGTCATATGGTGTCCTATGACCCCTTAGGACACCATATGACCCCTTTTAACATCCTTGTATAGGACATGACCTTTTGTGACACCATATGACCCCTTAGGAATGTTGGAATCAATGAACACTGAAATGAGGGGTGAATCAGTGTTCTACAATTAATAAATTTGTTAACTTGATTCTTAAACCCTCGGATAAGAGCAAATGAAAGCAAAGTGCAGAAACGTAAACCAATTAGCCACAAAACCATAACACTGTAATTTTTACGTGAAAAGCCAGAAAGGGAAAAACCACAGTGGGATTGAGTACCCACAATATTATTATACTTTGATCAGGAGTATGATAATATTACAAAATGGGAATGCACTTGCATTCAGGAACACTACCTAGAGCTCACTGCTCAATTACATAAGAGGGTTGCAACCCCTAGCAGACTCACTATCCTACAACTAAAATACAAAAATAATTACATTGAATGAACTAGATTATAGCATATGAAAATGCCAAAGATCAGTTCCAGTTAAGCACAATATGACTGTCTGATGATGCTCTATTTTTTTGCCCTATTTTGTTGTACAGTCATCTACCGAAGTATCAAATCTACATTTTGACACTCATTCGCACTTCACAAATCAACATTCTCATATTCACACATACATATGCACACAAAATGATCATCTTGATCAACCTTATATATCTGCATCACCAAAATTTGATCTTGAACAAGTCAGCTTAATAAAACTGCAAAGTATGAAATGTGTACCAACTAGTCGACTCAATCCATATATGGACCTAGAGTAGATAATGAAAAGCTTCACACGCCATGGCACAAATACCTCGAACTTGGCAACATCCATTGAAATGATCCCAAATAATATGGACCACACATTACATCATCAAACATAGTGATAACTTTGTTCTTCCTACATTACCGGATATCGGACCTTGAATCTTGCACAAGAATCGACATCAGAGGCTAGAATTACAAGGTGATCTTCCTTAAACAACCAATCAATTATCTGAATTACAACAACCAAAATTGCATCACCGAAAATGAGTTGTGCTCACTAAATCTGTACACTGTGTTCCACCATCCAAACTTATGCCACATGACTGACCAAAACTCCTTCAAACTTTTGGTAATCCCAATCAACATGTACTAGATAGGTTTACTAGGTTGAGTTTGCATCAATGACAACCCCTAAATAATTTCCATGCATCAATCTAGACCAGAGCATCACAGGAATAGTGTCTCTTGCCAACAATCTCCCCCTTTGGCATTGACGACAACTCTGTGAAAAATGACAAATGCTCCAAAATTCCAAAACTGCAATCAATCCGAAAATTTATACACTCAACTGGCTCCCCCTAAGAATGTGCACCATTTTTCACTACTCTCTCCCCCTTTGACATCAATAGAAAAGGTAGGAATCTGCCAAAACTTATATACAAAAGAATGTATATAGTGATCTATAGAAACTTGAAAATGTCTGCATATGTTACCTTCAAAGACTTCAGATACTCATTCCATCCTCTTAGGAAACAATCCAAAACATTAATTAAGGTGCTAAACATGTATGTATTTAATTCTATGCCCTTAAGATTTGATGGTACATCTTTGCCCAAAGTAGTTACTACATCCTGCTGAGCTCCAAGCAAAGTGTCCAACTGAGGAGTGATTAGACTCCTCAATTCTCCTACTCTGCTTATAATCCACTCTTTCTCTTTATACAAGCTCTTTATTTTATTAGTTAGATCTATTATCTAAGCTTCAAAATTATAGGGAAAATCGAAATGAGGGGCAAAAGATTGTGCAATGTCGGCCAACTGCCCTTCATGATCCCTTATTTTCTTGTCAATGTTAACTATAAATTTAGGCAAAAGGAGACATGACTTATATATTTGACCACCTTCAGCTAAGGCATCCTCAACACTCTTTACAATAGTCTTCAAACTGACTCTATCACCTTCAACCACTTTTAAACTTGTTTTCAATCTCATGTCATTAATTTTTTTTTGAACTACCTCATATGTGGATTTCTCTAATGACTCAAAATCTGATTCAAATTTTTATAACATACCCTTAAGCTTACCATAGGGTGTGTCACAGGAATCCTTCTTAAGGTTAGGCAAAATTTTCTCCAAGACTTTAGTTGCCAGAGATATAACCTTTTTTCATCAGATTAGGACTTAAGTCCTCACTTACTTTGATTTGGGCAAGGGTGGCTAATTTTAATGCTTGAATAGGAGATAGAGAACTTAAATCAACCAGTCCATGTGAAAAGTCATCTTCATCAGCAGCAATTTGCTTCCCTTTATCAGTGGCTCTTTCCATGGTCACTGGAGCCTCATCAATCTGCTCTTCTCCTTTCTCATTCATTGCCTCTGCATCTGTGCTCACCTCTACATTCTTCTCAGTATTTCCTTCTTCCTGTTCATTTGCAACTTTTCTTATCTCTTCAACTATCTTCTTAATGTTAACCTCAATCACTAGAGGCTTCGGTACAACATCATTGAAGTCATCAACTGTGAGGTTACTACTAGTATCATTTGTAACTTCCTACTCTACTAGATCAATCTACTCAGATGACTGATTCCTCTTATCACCGAGAACTTTTGTCGGTACTTCAAGAATGGAAGTGTCTTCTAGTAATTGTTCTTCCAATTGAATGGCTTCCTTAGTCTGATTAACTTCACATCTCTGTTCCACCAAAAAGTCCTTCAAAATTGCTTCGGTTTCTTTTTCTACTTCATTCATCTTACCGAGCATAATCTTATTAACTCTTCTTTTTCTTTGAAATTTGTCGTTAGCTAGTTTCAGTATTCTATCAACTTCCTCCTTAGAAATAACAGAACATACATTAACTAATACATACTCTTTTATTTTCTCATCCTCTTGAGCAGTTGTGATCCTTCTACCATCCAAAATGTCATATAATTCCTTCAGAATCATGGATGACAACTCTATCAAAGTTTTACTAAAGTAGTTCATATAATGCACAATAGCTTCCTTAATGGCTCTCTAATATTTTTCATTGGAATGCTCATAATATACAGAAAGGTTCGTCAAATTGCCTTCTTTTACTATTCTATCTATAACCTTTTGTATCAGAGGCACAATAATGTAAGGACCTTCAAGCTTAACTGATTTGAGAGCTTCATCTAGTTTTGATTTCTTCTTGCCTACTCTCATTCTTCTGGATGGTTCACCTTGTGTTTTAGATTTCTTTGTAGGTTGAGCTTCACCAGATAAGGGCTTTCGGACTTCCCTGGCATATGTGGTAGTCTTCTTCACCTCGCGCACTGCCTCATTGGATTTTGTATCCTCTTCTATTGTGGTGGCAACATACTCTCTTTGTGGCTTTCGCTTATGCTTCTTCACAGGTCCACCGATTGATGATGAATGTGGTTTACGTGGAGGGACTGGCTACTGTGCACCAGAGGTAGGTGTTGACTTGCTCTATTTATCCTTATCCTGCTTGGGAGCAGTAGAGACTAGTTTAGCCTTAGGCTTCACCATGTCTTCTTCGTTCAAAATATTCTCCTCTCAAGCCCTTTGCACAACTTTTTTAGTTATGTCCATCTGCTCTGCAAGTTGTTCAACCTCCTTTCTAACCTTTCTCTTCCCTCCAGACTCGGTGAATTGCTTGTGCAAATCCAAGTCTTTTTCTCTGAAAGTACCAAATCTTTCCTCCTTTTCATCCATCGATTTACTAAGGAGGTGTTGAGCATAGGTGTCAAGTGTCAGTTCATCCACCTCATAACCCATTGACAGGATCCAAACTATTCTAGGCTCAACTGCTTTCATGTGACATTGGTATTTATCTACCATGAAGCATATTGTGTTTTCATACTTTTCAACTATGGCCTTCAGAATCCTTTCTCTACCCTACATTAACTCCTGAAAAGTCTTAAAGTAACCCCATAAGGCAGATTTTTTTAGCAACTGCATCACCCACACCATGCAAACCTTCTTTGATTTGAGCTACCACCAGTTTTTCATATGCCCATTGAACCTTTCCGATTCCAATTTCAGGGATCTCATTTAAGAAATACAGTGCCAAACAAATGATCAAGGAACCAAATTTAAATGCATTCTTCTTGTCATGTTTGATCTTCTTTATGTTGCTCATTATCTTGCTAGGAAGCATTGTACACAAGTCATACTTCTTGTTTTCTTTAAGCATCTGATAAGCTACATAAATTGCAATATCGGATACTGAATTTTGTCTGCTTGATTGATAAACCTTGTAACCAGTAACCATTGAAGCAAATATTACAACAAATTCCACAATATCATTAATGGTCATTGATTGACTGTCATGCTTTGAGCTAGTTACCTCCATTATAGTGGTGTACTTCACATTCTGGAGTGCAGGGACTTCACCGATAGCATTCAAACAGGTTATTGCTTAAATAGCTTGCTTTGTGATATTGTAGGGTTTTTCTATCCATAGGAATTCATCATGGATTCGGCTTAGTACATACCTCACCCATTTGGGTTCGTCACATACCAAGAAGTGTATGAACTAAATGAAACTCCTTTCCTACAAATTCTTAAAATTTGATTTCAGATTGCCAAAATCATCAACCATGTGCTTAGCATAAAAGGATAGCATGTTTGGATTCCCCAATTCTTCAATGTTACAATGTATGTAAGCCCTAATATCTTCGTTGTGCAAGACTCCATATGGTATAGAAGAAAATGCAACATTCAGATCATCTTCTACTAACTTAAATGGATGTTTCTTAAATACGGGCCTTTCTCTTTCAATAATTTCCACAACAAGAGGAGTAACTACATCGGATGATGATGCCATTTCAAAATTTTAGAATATGAACTGATAGCTCGAGATCGAATAAATACCTTTTCGATCACAACCGGATACAAGGAGTCTCTATCAGATCGCTGAAAGCTCGGATTTCATTGTTAAATCTTTTTCGCTCTATTTCTTTGCTCTCCTTCTTGTTCGCAATGTAAGGAATGAGAAACAAAAATTCCTTTTTATCATTTGAAAACCTAACTTTTAGCTACAATAAAAGCTTAACCCTAAAAGCTTCTAGATATCTCGCTTTTTATAAAATCTTCCACTAGAATCTCAGATTGGCAATAATTCTTCTCGATATCATCTGCATGCCTGATCTTTATCTTTTGCAACCTTTTAGAAATGGTTATGTATTTCAGAGAGGGTATTTTGAAAATTTTGCATGAAAAACTCCCCCTAAGGCCAAAAAGCCCTAGTTACCGGATGAGGTTCCAACACCAGAATCAAGTGTGGAGCCATTTACTGCATTAGGATCCTCTTTCTTCAACCAAATCTTCTTATGCTGATCTCTAATCTCATCCACCTTAGCTTTACCCTTTTCATATGATTTGTTCTTGTTTATCGGACCATTATTGCTCATGTTCTTACTTCTGCAATATTCTGCAATATGACCACGTTTGTTGCATGCATGGCAGACAACATTTATTTGTATAGGTATGAAATTCATCTAATTTGGTCTCACCCTGCATTGATCAGAGATATGTCCAATCATTCCACAAGCATAGCAACTCTTATTTTGAAAATTGTTCATCATTTTGCACATATTTGACTTATGACCAAAATTGTTGCATTTGAAACATTGACCGGTAAAGGTAGGAGCATTATTCATTACCCTATTTCTGCATTGACTTGTCATATGACCAACTTTATTGCAAATAAATCATTTACCATTGAACTTATAAGAATTACATGACCTTAACAGAGATCTCTTGTTATTTTGATGATGATTGCTTTGACCAAAACCGGAGGATTCTCCTTTCTCAAATCCAAGTCCTCACATATCTTTCCCATGTCTTTGACTTTCCAGCATCTCATCCAACTGGGCTAAACTATTTTTGAATTTTTCTTTGTACTCATTAGCAGTGGTCAACTCATCTCTCAAAATTATGATCTATCTTTCAAGTTCTTGTCCATCATTCTTTGTTTGCACCAATTCAAGCTTCAACTAATCATTCTCATATGTCAATCTATAACATTCATCAAATCTATCCTTTAGTAAATGAGTTAAGGCTTCTTCATTCTTCGTCCAATCTTCAATCTCCTTTGTCAACCTCAATACAATAGATTGCATCTCATTCTTTAGAACTGCATTCGCCCTAGCCAGTTTCTCACAGTCATCTATCTTGTCTTGTAGGGCTTGATTGTCTATGCTTTGTTCTTGTTTCTCCTTCAGCTTATCCATCAACTCCTTTCTCTTTTCTCTAGAAGTGCTCACTTGATCTTTCAATGTCTCAATGAATTCATCAGCTGCATTCAGATTTTTTTAGGGAACTTACTTACTTTCTTGTTGCATCAAGATTCTCAAGTGCCACAACAAGTTGTCTCTACAAACCGGGGTCAATTGATTCAATCTCTTGGATCCTCCTCAAGTTGTTAGGCTTCCTCGAAGGAACTAGGCTCTGATACCAATTGTTTGAATCAATGACCACTGAGAGGGAGAGTGAATCAGTGTTCTATAATTAACAAGTTTATTAACATAATTCTTAAACCATTGGATAAGAGCAAATGAAAGAAAAGTGCAAAAACATAAACCAATTAACCACAAAACCATAACACCAAAATTCTTACCTGGAAACCTAGAAAGGGAAAAACCATGGTGGGATTGAGTACCCACAATATTATTATACTTTGATCAAGAGTATGATAATATTACAAAATGGGAATGCATTTGCACTCTGGCACACTGCCTAGAGCTCACTGCTCAATTACATAAGAGGGCTCCAACCCCCAAAGGACTCACTATCCTACAAGTAAAATAAAAAAATGATTACAATGAATTAATTAGATTATAGCATCAAAAAATGCCAAATATTAGTTCCGGTTAAGCACAATATGATTGTCTGATGACACTCTAATTTTGTGCCCTGTTTTGTTGTACAGTCATCTACCGAAGTATCAAATCTGCATTTTGACACTCATTCACACTTCACACATCAATATTCACATATTCACACATCCATACTCACACAAAATGATCATCTAGATTAACCTTATATATCTGCATCACCAAAAAATGATCGAACAAGTCGGCTTAATAAAACTACAAAGTATGAAATGTGTACCAACTAGTCATCTCAATCCATATACGGACCTAAAGTAGATAATGAAAATTTTCACATGCTACACCACAAATACCTGGAACTTGGTAACATCCACCAGAATTATCCCAAATAATCCAGACCACATGTTACATCATCGAACATAGTGATAACTCTATTCTTCTTGCATTACTGGATACCGGACCTTGAATCTTGCACTAGAATTGACATTGGAGGCTAGAATTACAAGGTGATCTACCTTAAACAACCAATCGACTATCCCAATCACTGCAACCAAAACTACATCACCAGAAATGAGTTGTTCTCACTGAATTTTTACAGTGTGTTCTACCATCCAAACTTATGCCACATGACTGACCAAAACTCCTTCAAACTTCCAGTAATCCCAATCTACATGTATTGGATAGGATTACTAGGTTAGGTTGCCATCAATGAAAACTTCTAAATAATTTACATGCATCAATCTACATAGGAACATCACCGAAATAGTGTCTCTTGCCAACAAGGACACCATATGGTGTTTGTAGGGGTCATATGGTGTCCTATGACCCCTTAGGACACTATATGGTGTCATTAGGGGTCATATGGTGTCCCAATGGGTCATATGGTGTTCTATGACCCCTTAGGACACAATATGACCCTTTTTAGCATCCTAGTACATGACTTGACCCCTTATGACATCATTTGACCCCTAAGGACAATATGATGTTCTAAGGGGTCACATCATGTCCTAAGGGGTCATATGGTATCCTAAGGGGTTGAATATGGTGTTCTAACATGTGTGGACCCTTAGGACCCATATGACCCCTAATGACACTGTATGACTCCTTAGGACACCATATGACCCCTTTTAACATCCTAGTACATGCGATGACCCCTTATGACAACATATGCCCCCTTAGGACAATATGATGGCCTAATGGTTCATATAGTGTCCTAAGCATTCATGTGGTTTCCTAAGTGGTCATATGGTGTTCTAACACATATGTGGGCCCTTAGGACACCATATGAGCCCTATCGACGTCGTATGATCCCTTAGGACACCATATGACCCATTTTAACATCCTAGTACATGACATGACCCCTTATGACACCATATGACCCCTTAGGACAATATGATGTTCTACTTGGTCATATGGTGTTGTAAGGTGTCATGGTTTGCTAAGGGGTCATATGGTGTTCTAACCCGTGTGGGCCCTTAGGATCCCATATGACCCCTCAAGACTCCATATGATGTCTAACAATATTGTATGACCCCTTAGGACACCATATGACCCCTTTTAACATCCTAGTACATGACATGACCCCTTAGGACACCATATGACCCCTTTTAACATCCTAGTACATGACATGACCCCTTATGACACCATAAGACCCAATAGGATAATATGATGTCCTGATGACCCCTTAGGTAAACATATGACCCCTTTTAACATCCTAGTACACAATATGACCACTTATGACACCATATGACCCCTTACAATAATATAATGTCCTAATGGGTCATATGGTGTCCTAAGGGGTCATATGGTGTTCTAACACATGTGTGGGCCCTTAGGACCCCATATTACCCTAATGACATCATATGACCCTTTAGGACACCATATGATGCATTTTAACATCCTAGTGCACTACATGACCCCTTATGACACCATATGACCCCTTAGGACAATATGATGTCGTATTGGGTCATATGGTGTCCTAAGGGGTCATATGGTGTTATAATACATGTGTGGGCCCTTAGGACACCATATGACCCCTAACAACACCATATGATCTCTTAGGACACCATATGAACCCTTAGGACACCATATGACCCCTTTTAACATCCTAGTATACGAAATGACCCAGTCATATGGTGTCCTAAGGGGGAATATGTTGTTTTAACATATGTGTGGGCCCTTAGCACACCATATGACCCCTAATGACACCATATCCCCTTTTAATATCCTAGTACATGACATGACCCTGATCATATGGTGTCCTAAGGGGTCATATGTTGTTCTAACACATGTGTGGGACCTTAGGACATCATATGATCCCTAACAACACCATAGGACCCCTTAGGACACCATATGGCCCCTTAGGACACCATATGACCCTTTAGGACCATATGATGTTTATATGGTGTCTTAAGGGGTCATATGTTGTTCTAAAACATGTGTTGCCCCTTACAACCCCATATGACACCTAACAACACCATGTGGCCACTTAGAATACCATATGACCCCTTACAATACCATATGACCCCTCAAAATACCATATGAATCCTAACGAAAATATTAATAATATATTTTAATATTTAAATTTATATATTATAGTATTAATATATAAAATGTTTATTATATATTAATATATTGAATATTAATATATTCAATATTGTTATATTATATATTAATATATTTAATATTATTATATTAATATATTCAATATTATTATATTAATATATTAGATATTAATATTTCTCTAACCATATTCTTATCGTAAACATGGATATCAACATCAAAACTTTAGAAAACATAACACTAAAATTCGATAACTTCAGTTTAACCCTAGAGTTATCCTTTTATGTTGGCCTCATTGGAGAAGATATCCCTAAGATATACTCTCCTGTGATGACTCATCCCAGGTTAGATCATAAGAATTCTGGCGTCTCACTTAAATTCTTGGATGGAATTGGGGGTTTTTCTTTGGAAGGTCTTGAATCTAAAAAGAACCCCAAGCATCATCCCTCTGATCTTATAGAGGACCGAAGCTTTAAATCCTTCCCCAAGGACCCCCGCATCAAGAATTCAAGCTCCTTTGCCCCCCCATCTCTGGTAATGGGCATTTCACCAATAGAAGACTCCAGGATTAGTAATCTAGATTTAGAAGAAGGTGAGATTGGGGAGCCTCCTCTTCAAAAGGAGCAACCTAGTTTAGCAAATAACACAACCTCTGTATTTTAAAGTAACCTCGGGATGATGAGCCCCCCAAGGTCTCCATCAAATGGTAATTCTCTCCCCTCTGAGAAATCATTGGAGAAGGAAAGTTTTCCTCCGATTGGGGTTACGGAATCCAGGCAGGTCCAACCAACAACTCTAGTTTTAGATAGGAGGGCCAATGAGGGGGCAGAGGAATCTTCCCCTCCCTTGAAGAATAACTTTGTGGTGAATGCAAAGTTTGAGAATGATCAAGTAGCTAAGGAGGTTAATATTATTGCTAATTTTATAGGGGAAGAAGTAGTTAACGACCTAAGGGAACAATTTATGGATGATGTCTGCGATTCTGAGGAATTGGAGAGATAGAGGGAACTCTATGTTAAAAACTTAATAGATAAATGCCAAAGTCAATTTCAAAATATAAGAACTTTTTGTGGCCTTGGACAATCTAGAAAATGATAACCCAAACATTCTAGGCATTCATATCTCTGAGGAAAGAAAAGACTCTCCCGATTGTGCCAAGCTCGTTAAGAGAAGAAGCAGAAGATCCCTTGTTGAACTAAGATCCAAGGATGGGGAAGCTAGGGGTCAGCCTAAAATATCATCTCTTTTTAATGTAGGGTAAGGGAAGTTCCTCCCCACAGAACCATGAAAATCATATCATGGAATGTTAGGGGCTTGAATGCCCCTAACAAAGAGTGCATCATAAAGTGTTGTATATCTAAATCAAAACCAGACATAATTTTAATCCAAGAAACTAAGATGAACTCATTTGAGATCGACCTTTTTGAGAATAAATTAGGCTTTAGAAAATTGAAGCATTCCCCAGCCATGGGGGCTTCAGGAGGCTTTGGCAATCATCTGGGACCCAAGACTCTCCTCATTTTCCCCTTTAGAGATAAAACAGAATTGGATAGGTGAAACAGTAGCATGCTATAACAATAAGTTAAGATTTAAGCTAATCAATGTATATGGTCCTATCTAGATTAAGGACAAAGCCCTAGTCTGGTTGGAACTTGAGGCCTTCCTTGGTAATCACTCGAACAAAGTTTGTATCATTGGTGGAGATTTCAATGCCATGAATAAGGTAGAAGACAAAAGGGGAGGCAGTACCAAGCTACCCCCTACAGCCGTGGACTTCAATAACTAGATCAATAGGAATTCTCTGTTGGAAATTCGGACGGTAGAAAACGCCTTTACATGGAACAATAGAAGGTTAGGTTTTTGCAATATTGCAGAAAAAATTGATAGATTTTTTATCCATGGAGGGCTTTCGAAGCTCAACTACACCATGGAAGAAAAGATCCTACCTTTATCTAGCTCTGACCACTTCCCACTTCAACTTAACATCTTGAAAGACCACTCTCCTAGAAACTGGCCTTTCAAATTTGAAAGCATGTGGTTCAGGGATGACAACATCATCAACCTAATTGAACACTGGTGGAATGATTCAGTTTTCTTAGGCTCAAAAATGTTTATTGTGACAAACAAGCTGAAGCTTATCAAAAGGAAGCTTCTGGAGTGGAATAGGGAGAACTTTGGCAACATTTTTGACAAGAAACTCTTAATAGAAAAGGATCTTAAGGATGTTAATAAGGAAGTTCTGGAGAAGGGGATGAACGAACATCTCTTCCTTAAAGAAAAATCTCTACTTACTGATTATGAAAAAATTTTGTCAAAAGAAGAGATCTTCTGGAGACAAAAATCTAGAGAATCTTGGCTGAAAGATGGGGATCGCAACACCAAGTTCTTCCATAATAGTATGAAGCAAAAGAGATGGGTTAACTGGATCTCCAACATTAAGAATAGCCTAGGAGCCAACCTGGCAGACCCGACCAATGCACCTTAGAAGCTGTAAGGTTCTTTGATGATGTCCTAAACAATACTGATGGCTCCAACCTTAGAGGCCAACTTAATATTATTAACAATCTCCCAAAACTCATTAATGAAGAACACAAAAAATGCTTGCTTAAGAAATTCTCTGAGGAGGAGGTTAAATCTGCCCTCATGAAGATGAATCTAGATAAGGCCCCAAGCCCAGATGGCTTCCCAACTAGCTTCTTTCAAAAATGTTGGGGTTTTATGGGGCTAGAGATCACGGAGGCCTTAAAGGGTGTCAGAAACTCAGGGAAGATTCTCAAGGAGATCAACAATACTTTCCTAGTTCTAATTCCAAAAAAAGAGAAATGAGACAACTTCAATGATTATAGGCCTATAACCCTATGTAACACCCTTTATAAACTCCTTACCAAAACCTTAGCAGCTAGACTTTAGAAACTTCTTCCTCTCATCATCAGCAAAGAACAAATAGGCTTTGTGGCCGACAGATCAATCTATGATGGGGTAACAATAGCCCAAGAAGCTATCCATTCGGTCCAGCTTAATAATGCTCTAAGTATGCTCCTCAAATTAGATATCAATAAAGCCTATGACAAAGTATATTGGCGCTTTTTATGCAAATGCTTGGAAGCATTTGGCTTCTCCAAATCATGGATCAACCTAATTTTTGAATGTATCTCCACACCTAAATTCTCTGTTATGATCAATGGCACCCTTAAAGGTTTCTTTAGTAGCTCGAGAGGGCTTAGGAAAGGGGACCCTATGTCCCCCTTCCTCTTCATTATTATGGCAGAGGCCTTAGTGAGGTCCATCTCAAAGGCCAAAGAGGAGGGCGGGATCCAGGGTATTCCCATTACCAGTGGTCTCCCCTCTATTACCCACCAGCAATTTGTTGATGACATAATGCCTTTTTGGACAAGGCAACACCAAGGAAGCAAGAGCCCTCAAAGGCATCCTCAACTCCTATATGATAGCATCAGGTCAAGAGGTTAATTTGGAGAAGTTGGCAATATTTATGTTTAACATTGACCCCACATCTAGGTAGGAGATCTGTAAAATCTTGGAGATCAAGCCGGGTCTCCTCCCCTGCAAATATCTAGGCATCCCCCTACATAAAGGCAGTAGGTCTTCAAAATTATGGGATCACCTGGTGGATAAAATCAAATTGAGGATTAACACTTGGAAAGGAAGATGGTTGTCATTTGCAGGTAGGGTAACCTTGGTTAAATCGGTCTTGGTAGCTATGCCCATTTACCAACTTTCCTATCAAAATTAATCTTCCAAAAAATAGGATGAACTAAACAAACATCTTAGGATGTTCTTTTGGCAAGGCACCAATGAAGATAGGAAATTATCACTCCTATCTTGGGACAAGATATGCAGACCAAAAGAAGAAGGAGGTGTTGGCATAAAAAACCTTCGTGATCAAGGAAGAGCCCTTGGGGCTAAGCTAGTTTGGAGAATGTTTAGACACCCCCACCTAAAGTGGGAAAGGTTATTGCAATATAAATACCTCAATGGTGGAAACCCTATCCAAATCTTCAGAGAAAACAACTCTCCCAGAGGATCCCGCAGATGGAATTTTATGCTGGAGTGTAGAAGTATTATTTTAGACAAACTCACTTGGAACCTTGGTTCCGGGGATGAAGCCCTTTTTTGGTTTGATTCATGGGGAGGGTATAAGGCTATTGAGAAAATTTATGACTTTGGGGCCTCTCGAGCTCTCCGTGAATCACATAGAGGATCATTGTTAAGGAACTACATCTCCCCCTTAGTGGAGGGGGCAGGGTGGCAATGGATTGACAAAGATAATGAGGATATCCCTGCAGGGGACAAATGCAAACTCATGGCAATTCTTAGAACAAGGAATATCTCCTTTGGCCTAAACAAGGATAGGCTTGTATGGGATGGCTCCTTGAGTGGGGAATATAATTCTAAGGATGGGTACTCTCATATCACCAGAGACCACCTTAGACCCTTAACAGAGTTACCTCTAAAACTCTGTTGGGATAGGTACTACCTACCAAAGGCTGGAGTCTTCACTTGGCTTGCTCTCCAGAATAAGCTCTTGATGGCTGATAAACTCAGGAGGATTGGGTATGAGGGACCTAGCAGATGTCCTCTCTGTGAGATGAATGAAGAAGATACCAACCATCTCCTCCTTAATTACACCTATGCAAACCAATGTTGGGTCTGCTTCACCAAGAAACTTAATTGGTCCTCTGCCTTTCCCCATTCCATTTTAGGGATGCTCAAGGCTTGGCCTCTCCTTAGATGTGGTTGTCTTTTTGAAGGATTATGGATCTATCTTCCATCTTCCATAATGTGGGAGCTGTGGAAGGAGAGAAATAGACGTCTTTTCAAAAATGAAAAACTAGAGGTGCACTGGGTAATCAATAAAATTGAGGCTGCTATCATTGAACTCATAAACAATCAGATCTTTTCAGGTATGAAGAAGAATGCCACTATAACCTATTGGGATGAAAAGATGAAAGGTAGTTGGGAGGGTCTATCTATCCCACCCTTTGTGGGGGATGGTCCTGAGGGAAATGTTAGGAGAAGAGCTGATTGTAGATGGCATCCTCCAGGTGAGGGATGGATTAAGTTAAACTTTGATGGGGCATCTTGAGGCAATCTAGGAGTGGCAGACATAGGATACTCTATCCACAACTGGGAAGGTAAAGAAATAGCCTTTTGGGCATCCCTTGTAGGCATCAAAATCCAATAACTGGGCAAAATTGATGGCCTTGGTGGAAGGTCTGCATCTTAGTAGGAAATTAGGAGTGAAGAAATTGGATATTTAAGGGGATTATGCTTTAATTGTCAATGCTCTTAGAAAAGGCAGCATGCCTAATTGGAGACTCAACACCTTGCTGTCTCGGGCCATTGATTTATGTTGAGGGTTTGAGAGGTTCCCGGTCAATCATATCTATAGGGAAGGCAACATAAGGGCTGATGAGTTAGCTAACATGGGAGCGGATGGCGTCCATCTCCCCTCAAACCCCATCTGAAGCTCTTCTTTCACAAATATATGCTTTTAGTTAACCTATCAATCTCGCAAACCCAGTCAGACTTCAACACATTGTAAGTCCTCCAGTCACTCACACTTTCACTCATTTTAAAATATATATATATATTAACAACAAATTAAATATATATATTCTTAGGCTTACCTAATTTCCTACCTTTATAGATCTTTATATATATATATGTACATATATTAACATATAATTATTAAAGGAATAGTTGACATACACAGATCCAACTTCATATATAATTTTGGCAAACTGTCAAGCATATATCCTATTTTGATTTACCAGGCAATGAAAAATATGTAAGTTTTAAGACTAGTAGGAGGCAATAGTATACAGGAATAGGCATAGGTATATAAACATGCATGCATATTCACCAAATTAGAAATGTGTAGACATGGATATATAGGTATTACTATTCACATATTCATTGCATTCTATTAGGATTAAAATTTACCTAGTCATTTAAATTTTGCTAATTTTCTTCTATAAGCCATCTAAATTTAGTAAACCTCAGTCGTCAGGAGGAATGTGCCTTGCCGGACATCATGTGTCAGCATCTCCTCCTCGATCAGTACCACAATGATGACACCATAGTAATGTTGAGGTGATGCTCCCTTGGTGATTTGAAAGTGGGAATACCCTCAGCTTCAAGGCATAAGGTAGTGGTAATTATGGCTTAGATCTTTGGAGATCACAATCCTTTCATCATGACCCTCCAATATTCGACTAGACGAGTTTCTCATCACGAAGCATTAACTCACCAACTCTATTTAGGCTACTAAGTTGGTTTCCCTGTTTATTTCTTATTGAGCTGTGATGGATACCCCTCTTAAGCTTCTAGGGCTGAAATGACAGATGGCCTTTGTTGGTGAGATTAAAGAGGAAAGAATGAAAGGCATTCTAGCCCAACAAAATCCATTGATCACTGGGGCCATGATGAAAATTCTGGGGAAAGACTTTATCCTCAATGAGGACCGAACTAGAGTGAACCCTAACATTGCAGCAATGTTCCTAGCTATCGCCATGCATCTAGAGAAAGATAAAGAAATAGTGGTGAAGCTGTGTAAAAAGGCCTTCAAAAAGGATGTCTTGGGCGAATTAGAAAGGGTACTAGTCAACATTGATGAGAATCTTATAGCTCCCAAGCCCCGGGACTATGATGTTCTTATCAGAAAGAATAATCCAGTCCCTCGATTCCCCATCTTGGTTATTGAGGATCCCACGGCCTTTGAAGCTTACCGCCCTGTCAGAAGTAGAAACTTCCTCTTCCTCTCATGGCTTCTTCAGGTCAAAAAACCCCCTCGGGAGAAATGGTTGATTAACTATCTTGAAGCTGAGAATATCACGGTCATTCCAAATACTATGCTAATCCCTCCCTCTCCTGCTAACCTCTCAATAGGAAAGCTAGAGAATTCCAGCTCCAAGTACCCTCACAAGCAAGGAAGGAGAGGCTGAGGCTCCTCCAGTATGGAAAGCCTTCTGGTTTTCGGTATTTCATGATTTTTGGGCTGTGATAAATGTTTATGTGGCCACTATCTGGGGTCTTCCTCTGTTGTTTCTTTTTGTCTCCGATGAACTTTCTTTAATTTTGCTTTCTTCAGACTTTACATGGTAAAAAGACCTTTGAATGTTTTATACATACTATTAAGATCTAGTTATGCTATCACTAATTTTGGATCTTGGGTTTAGTTAATTCTCTGGTCATTCCATTGTCTACCACGCTTTTCAGGCAATGGAGGCTCAACATGACATATATATATATATATATATACATATATATATATATATATGTATATATATATATATATGTATATATATATACATGTATATATATATATGTATATGTATATATATATATATATGTATATATATATATGTATATATATACATATATATATATATATATACATATATATATATACATATATATATATATACATATATATATATATACATGTATATATATATACATATATATATATATGTATATATATACATATATATATATACATATATATATATATATATATATGTATATGTATATACATATATATATATATATATATGTATATATATATACATGTATATGTATATATATATATATATATATATATATATATATATATATATATATATATATATATTCTCAGCTATCTTTCATAATAAGCTCATTTATGTGTATTATATGCTAGTCGATTATGTGTCCTTTTAGAAGTTTTCATTTTCCCTTAAGCATCATCATATTAGCAGTCACTCATTTTTAGACATTTTTGAGTCTTATGACAGGGAAGGGATATCGATTATTTAAAAAAAACAAAAAAAAATACTAAGTGTGAGCCTTATGTAATATTGGTTCTGGAAGGGCTATTTTTGGTATAATATTGAGTTTTCTCCAAAAAATCTCTTGCACTGGTTTTGGCACTTGCTGAGCATTATTTCTTTGTTGGCTAACATCTTGAGTTATTATGATATTACAGTTTGGAATCGTGGCAGGTATGTTCCGTTGTGAGTCCTAGTTAAGTTAGCTTGAGTATCTTATAAAATTTGAACTCTGTTTTATTCTAACATTGTGCTGGGCTGAAAGATGTTATGAGGATCTTATGCAGTTTTGGGGTGTGGTCAGATCCATTCATGCATTTCAGGTAAAGGATAGGGCTGTCACTCAAAGATCAAGGAGGCCACTTGCAGAAAAAAGGCATCTCGCAGCTCATGGAATCCGCGGTGTTTTTACAAGCTCTCTCTCGTAGACCTCCCTAGACATATGGTCCAGAGATTCTTGCATCATCTCCATTATTGTAATCTATCTCTTGTATATTTTTTTGATCCACTAATGGATCTGGGCTAGACCAGAGGTTTTCTTTCCTCCATTCTTTCCTACTGGTGCCCACATTGAATGGAGGTGTAATTGTAATTATTTCTTAATTAATAACATTTCTTTAGCCTCAGCCTTTTATTGATAAAAAAAATAAATTATATATTAATATATTAATATATAATAACATACAAAATATTAATAATTTTATTCATAATAAAAACTTATTAAAATCAGATATCTGATTTCTCTGACAAAAATTTGAAATCTTGAAATTTGGCTCAAGATTGCTTTGGGATTTGGCTAGGAAATGCCAAGCCTAGAAAGTCAACAAAAAAAACGTGTTTTTGAGTATTTCTTGTTTTCCCAAACTTCGCCCTGGTGGCTGATGATTTTTTTTAGCCGAAATTGATCAAACGAAAAGGGATTTTTAAGGACATTCTCAGCTTTCCAACAATATAAGATTTGGCTTATTTTGACTTTTAAAAAAATATTATTTATTTTCTAATTGAATTCTGACTAAAGTCTTGATTAGTAGGCTGATTGAAAAACACCCATAACTTTCAAATAGTATCACATTTTTTGAATCCAAAACATGTGTCACATTCTATGCTTCATCTACTATACGATTAAAAAAAATGAATTTCATAAAGTTTAGACCAAGTTAAGGTGGTCAAACATATGAGAGTTTTAATTTCTAAAAAGTTGTAGTAAAAAATTCATAATTAATTATTTACTTCAAAAAAAATTACAAAAATATATGTGTCACATCCAGACATGAGTCTACTACATTCAATTTGCTACATATTCTCTTCTTACATATTTTTAAAATAATGTTCATAACTTATTCAAATTTTCATGTCAAGTTGCATAACTCTGATTTTCTAAAATTTCATTGCCACTTAAGGGCCTGTTTTGGCCCACCATGATCCTGCACATACCCTATTATATACAGATTATATTTAAGATATATATACTAGTAGCAATGGGATATGGAACATGTAAGACAAATAGATTAATGTTATTTTAAATTTATATATAACCCTAAGTTTATATAAAATAAATATTATTACTATTGGTGTTTGGAATCATGTTAGTGTTAAGTAAAGGTTAAGTGGGAGGGTTAGCATTTATAAAATATTAGAGTTAGGTTTTATTTGGGATGGGCTAAGATTAAGGTTCAATTTTTGTTCAAGTTATTTAGGTTTAGAGATAGAGTTATAGTTGAAATAGGTTTTCAGTCCAATTAATGTTCAACAAGGATTATGTTTAGGTTTAGAATTCAATTACGGTTAGAGTTGACTATTTTGGTTTAGGGTTTAAAGAATATATTATATTATATTACTAATAGAATAATATTATTTTATTAAATAATAATTTTTTTATAAAACAATATAATAATAAGGTAATATAATAATAAGGTAATATAATAATAATAAGTATAAATCAATGGGGTTGTGCTCTAATGGCAAGGCCATTAAGTTCTCAAGATGGAGATCCATTTTTTAATCCTCAAAGTGACATCTAGTGTTGGAATTCCAAGTGGTGGCTCTTGACTTCCATTGTGGCTTCTAAGTTGATTTGAGTCAAGTATATTCTAAGTTTGAATAAGTGACTTATTAATTAAATATATTGATTGGGGAGGAAGTCCCCTTTGTGATCTCCCATGGACTCGGATCAGGCTGAAAATGTCAAGAGATATCATCTTCAAGGCATCTATTTTTTCCATTATACCTTTCTTAGTTTACATAAGGTTGGAGTTAGGATTATGATTGGGGATAATATTAATAATAATATGATAAAAAATAATATTATAATATAATATCGCCTATTTATGGGCATCATTGGGTTGATCTAATTTCCTCTAAAGATGGGGATGTTGTTTGGGAGAAGCTGGAAATGGAGTGGGTTAAAATCAATTTTGATGGTTCGTCAAAAGGCAACCTAAGGCCTTCAGGAGCAGGATGTGTGGCATGCCATTGGAATGGAAATACTCTAGCCCTAGGTTCATAGAACCTTGAGGATGGTATAAATAGGATGTTGAAGCCAAGGCAGATTTGCTCATCGTAAATCTGGCGAGCAAAATGGCAATAGAGAAATTACATCTTAGGGGAGACTCGCAAATCATTTTGAATGCAATAAAAAATGATAATGTTCAAGTATGGAAAATAAACAAAATCATCCAAAATTATAAGAAATAAATTGGCCTCCTTTAAAAAATTTAAAATCACTCATACATAAAGACATGCCAACTCAGAAGCTGACACCCTCTCCAAATGGGTGGTGACATTACCACCAAGTAATGATGAGATAAATTTTGAAATTTTTTGAGATTAGTGTGGGAGGATGAGAAAGTACAACAATCTTGTTGGAGATGGTGAAACTAACCATATTAATGTGATGGGATCTTCGAAGAATTGAAGAGTGGGAGGTAGTATATTTGGTTGAATTGTTATGGGCCTCATTCGTTAAAGCATTTGAAGAGATAAAAGCGGTAGTAATTTTGCATAGAACAAGCCCAGAGTTGGTGGTCATGGGTCTGAAAGTTCTAGAAGCCATGGAAGCTAACTTTAGCCTCCAAAACAAAAAGCAACAAATGGCTTTTTGGAGTGCAATCTCAAACAACTGTTTGAATAAAATCTTCATTTTTTATGACCCAAAGTTTTTGCAATTGGTTAAATGTTGTTGGGTGAAATTATTTTATTAATTTTTTGGCAAATGGTCACAGGCCTATACTTGTACTAATGTTAAAGTATTTTAATAAAATATTACAATATATGGGCAAAACATATCAACGGTATGAGATTTATACATTTATATTAGCTTTCTTGTAGTTGTTGATATTTTTTTGACTTGTATACGATCTAGACATATACTATCTTGACAATACAAAAAAACCCTTACAAATGGTAGTTACACATCTAGCTATGAACAAAATCATAGTTAGATGTGAACAAAATCAAGGGTCCCTTATGCATTAAATTGAGCCTCTTACATGTTACAAAAGGAGATATCAATGTATGTTTGAGTAACTAAGGCTATTATATGACATGAACAAACTACCTAGAGGTAACAAAAATTAATCTCCAAAACTTAAATCTAATGTAAAGCAACCATGCAGTCGCTTGAAACCAAAGAAAACAAAAGGTAATAAACATTCTATTTGCAAGTAAATTTAATCCACCATGTCCATGTCCATGATGGTATTGGAATCCTGCACTTCCTCTTCCTCTTCCTCATTAGTGCCAAAGACAACTTCAAGGCCAAAGGCATGGCCATTGCCTGCACCCACATTCCTAATGGAATTTCCTACAAATGCATGGGCAAATAAATCATTTGGCATAATCTCCCCACCATGGGGACCAACATCACCCTGCAAACCATAAGCATTGTCATTCGCTCCCACTGCTTCCTCGGCTCCAGCCACTTCATTGAGTAGGCAGTTATCTTGTGTAATCTACAAATTTTAAGTGTTCAGATGGTCGTTCTCTTCATCCCCATAGAGGAGATTGTAGATTCGAGTCGGCATATGGCTGTTGTGGGTAGTGAGAAGGAACATGGCTTCATACTTATCAAAAACTCAATTACATAGGTATTCTCCCAATTCCAACTTATGGGTTGATATAATGTCCAAGAGAAGTTTGTCATCCTTAAAAATCAAGGACCACTTGAGATTTGTAATAGACATAGAAAGCTAGAATTTTTTGCCAACTACTTTCTCCAAAATAGCCCGCCCAATAAGGATTTACTCGAATGTGGGTCGTATCCCTTAATAGCAGAGGCTAGGGTGTTTTGAGGGTAGTCCCTTAAGTAGTTGGCAGCCAACTCAGTTATGATAGAAAAGCATTAGGTAAGGTCCATGGTATTTGAAACAAAAACACCAACAACGTGAATGGGATAAAGCAATTAGGGATAGGCATCCACCAGATTAACCCTAATTACGACTCTAATGGCATGCTCAACTCTATGAAATTGTAAGGAGAAACTTTTACTAAGCATTACCTGTGAAAACTACCCTAATTTGGGAATTTCTCCATCTAGAATTGGCAGGCCAGTGTGCTTGTTGATGGGAGAGATGTCCATGATGCAAAAACTCTAGAAAGTACTAAGTGCTTGAGGGAAGAGACAATGTCTTTGAAAAACTAGGAAATACTTCTCAAGATAATGTGTTGGGAAGTGGAAAGATTGTTGCCCTAAATAGGCCCCAATGATTCCCATGTCACTTGGACACAAGGATAAAAAGATGGTGCAACAATTATGGAGTACACAGGCTTGTGATGAACCACCTCGAGGATATAAACATGCACATAGGTAGATGACAATACTAAAAGATAGGGTTTGTGTGAAAAAATTCCATGCTGTGAGTGGGGTGGTAATCATCAAATCTAGGCACGATCTAACTAGAGAATGAATGTTTATGGATAAAAGTACAAAGTTGTGTCACATTTTTATAAAGGAAATGATCAATGTTGATTCAACTTTTTAAATTGAATCAATAGAAAGTGAAATATATGTTTTGAATTTTGAAATGATGTAAACTAATAAAATGTATATTCTTTTGTGTATTTTATGTTTGTAATTTTTATGAAAATTTAAAGAATTATTTGAATATAGTTTTGCATAAAGTAAACACTATAATTTAGTTGTTGATAAAATGTTGAAATTGAAGTTACACAAGCTGCCACAATTTATTTAATAATTTTTACCTTTTTTCTTCAATTTTTTTGTGTATATTGATAGCTTGAAATTTAGTGCACGGATATTTTTTAACTATTTTTTATAAATATATATTTTTCAATAAATTTGAAAAGTTGCGTGTACTGAAATTTAAAATTTTTCTATTTGCTGCCACCTTTTTTATTCATTATTATCCAAATTAGAAAAGAATTATATCATCTTGACAGATTCTTTTCTCTAGTGCATCATGTTTTTTTCAAAAAATTTAAATAAATTTTAATATTTTTTTCTTGTCAAGATAATCAATCTTATATTTAAGTGTTGATGACCTACTTTCAATAAAAATAAAATGTAAAATATAAAAAATAATCAATAAATCACAAGAGGGTTAATAAATGTTGTAGGTTCAATTAGACGAACTTGGCCAAAAATGCTACCTAATTTTAGGAGTTGGGGGAATAATGATTTCTTTACTATTAGTACAATAAATGTCACCACACCGTATATGCACATTTAATGGCAAGTTCATGGAAAATATAACTCATGCCAAAAAGCACACTTGAAGACATGTTGGACATTGGGTGTACAGAGACTCCTTGTTGGCTTTGCGAGGACATGCCATGGTGGAAAAATTGATTTCCCCCTATTTCATATTATATCTTATCTATACTCACCTTTTTGCCAACTATAGGGGTCTGTGAGTGTAGCATTTCAGACAAGTATTCTTGTATAAGTGCACAGACTGATGACCCCTTTTAATATCAAATTGCTTGTTTTGAACATAGTCCTATGTTTTAGGAGTCGATTTCTAAGGCTTTTACTATGAAGTACTTGAACCTATTTTTAGCCTATCAATGTCCCTTCTTCGTTCAAATTGGTGGTTTTCCTTATGAACCTTAACATATGTATTCTCATTAACTTGAGTAAATAGTACTACTAATATGCAGTGCTCCATCTTTCAAATTCATATTAACCAATAAGTACTTACCTTGACCCACTGGTGATATGTACATTTATTTTGCAAACTTAGACAAATTGTGTTATTTTAACTTGGGGCACAATTAATATCTTTCTCTCTATAATATTTCATACACTTCTAGAAATTTGATAAAATTTGATTCCACTAGCACCAGATTTAAATTCTTAGGTTGAATACACCCTTGATTTGCTAGCCACTACTAGATTATTCCCTTCTCTATGAGTATGCATAATTTCAAAAGATTCAAGGCAGTCTACGATGTCCCAAAATTGATGAAGTATATGTGAGACCTTCCAATTGTTCACCCTTCTCTATTTACATGCATTGATGAGGAGCAAGGAGTCTCCTTCCATGATGAGTTTCCTAATACCCATCTCCCTAGCCAATGTGATTCCTCTTAGTAGTGCAAAAGCTTCTACAAAATTGTTTGTTCAGGCAGGAATAATATGAGCTATCACTTTTATGATTTATCCATTGTAATTTTTGATAAAACAAACCATAACCTGATATGCCTAGATTACCACCTAGGGTAGGAATTTGGTAGGCTAGATGGTCATTTTTTCACTTTTGGACCGTATATGACAGCTTAAAAAATTATTGGACCGTATGTATTGACATGCTATATTTTTCTAAAGATGTATATATGACATTTCAAATAATTAATAAACTGTAAAAATTTATAATAGATAATATATATTATATAGTATTATAATTCATAATATTGATATATATTATTTTAGAATGTTTTTTATAAAAATATAAATTTATTTAGAATATTTTAATTTGGTAAGATATTATTGTTTGTAATTTTAAAAATATTTTAATATGATTTTTTAGAATAGTTTCTATTTTCGTATATGAATTTGGAAACTTGTCATAATTGAATCAATTTTAAAATATTTTAATATGATTTTTTAGAATAGTTTGTATATTCTTATATGAATTTAGAAACTTAGTAAATTTATTTTTTAACATATTTTAAATAAGATTGTCCTCAAGATAAATTTAGAAACTTGTCATAATACATAAAATTTAAGATTTTGTCATAAATTAATTTTTTTTGACAATGAATATTTTTCCAAAAACGTCAAATGAAAGTCATCAAAATAACCAAACCATCAAAAAAAAATCATGTGACAGGTAGGGGTGGCCATCAAATTCCAGGCCTGTTACCACCTCCATCAAAGTTCAGTTTATGTAAGTCCTTAGGAGGGGGAATCCAAGATATCTCATTGCGATCAATTTTATGATTGATTTGATCCATGCGACTATTTTTGTAAGAGACTTATAAGTCTTCCTAGTGTTTTAAGAATCGAGCATCCCAATCTGTAAAGGTTGAGCCTATGCTTTTATGATTTTTAACACGTGTGTTAACTACTTTCATGATTGATTTCACAATGTTGGAGATGACTGTTTGGGGTTCAAATTCCTTTGTTAACCACTTTCATGATTGGTTTCACAATTTTAGACCTTAGGGGAGATTGGTAGAAAAACTTTAAGCATGAGTGAGAACAATTTTTCACACATAAACATGCAAAAATAGTTTTGTACAATCATTTAACCTGAGTATTTTCAACCTCTGGCATACAACATAACCATTAGTAAAAGTAGCACCCTGTCTATCCAAGATAACCTTCATTGATTCTTTAAGAGAATCTTTCAATCAACAAATAATGTCAAAAGTAAGCTAGACACTCACAAATATCATGCACATAATCTAACCAACACCTTAATACTAGAAGAAATAATTTAAGTTACTGGGAGTGTGTAGAAAAAACACAGTAAATAGATATTGCAGAAATTATTAGAATATGTGATTTTTGCAAATTTACCAAATCATAAAGAAAAGGAAAGTGGGTTTAATCTTAGAAAATAACCTATAGGAAGACCTGAAATATAAAAATTGATGGGAAAACACTAAGAAATCAAAACATTTAAGCAAAGCTACTCAAACAAGAATAACCACTTAACAAGAACTATTGTAAACACTGGTTTTGATTTGGTCAAGTAGTCAGTTGAGAGTGTTAATGTCAAAGATGGTACATATCTCCAAGGTTAATATGGGTGTTTCATGAAAACACGGTGAGCAGAGGAAGACCAAATCTAGAAAAAAGGGCCCTTATTGCCCTGAATGTGTAGACACCTAAAATTGTCATGTCTAATTAAATAAATATTTTATTTATTTAATTGCTTTAGCCTAATTCTTCTATTAATTGAATAAATCTTTATTTATTTAATTAATTCATTTATCCTCTTCTAGCCTTATTTCTCATTTATATAAATACATTTATTTATTTAAATTATCCTTTTCCTAAATTAAATAAATATCTTATTTATTTAATTGATCCCACTTCTTCTATTAATTAAATAAATCTCTATTTATTTAATTAATTCATTAACCTTTTCTACCCATGACACATGTCATTCATCTCTTAATTCATACACTGCCTACCCTCTCATTATTTTATTATTTCCTCTACCTACCCTCTAATCATAGTCGACCATTTATCTTTTACACCTCTCAATCTTATCCCTCCATTTCTTATAGTGTCTTCTATATAAGGAGATGATTCCTTCATTATCAAACCCTTGAGCATTTGAATACACTACGCCTTTTGCACTTTCATATGCGATCCTATTTGCAACCACATTTTCTTTCTTTGTTGAGCTCTTGTGCACATAAAATCTAAGAGCAAATATATCAAGCAAGATCAATGGAGATAGGAAGAATGGAGATCCAAACCCTATTGGACATGTGATAGTATAATCTTTGTGATTTCATTTGATTTGCATTGTCTTAGGTAATCTTCATATGTTATGGTGGATCTTTGTTGTTGTTAGGCTAGGGTTTTGTGGTTGAATCCATTTAGTCTTTCAATATTGTTGTATCCATTTTCACCATATACATTTTGGCACGCCCAGTGGGACCCTTGTCCCTTTTT
The DNA here is from genome assembly GCF_030272615.1 of Cryptomeria japonica. Classification (NCBI taxonomy): domain Eukaryota; kingdom Viridiplantae; phylum Streptophyta; class Pinopsida; order Cupressales; family Cupressaceae; genus Cryptomeria; species Cryptomeria japonica. The sequence goes on from NC_081408.1 coordinate 302,185,941, forward strand.
GCATTTAACATCCGTGTTGCAGATTTTGTGTTTTGAAGTTGCAGAACTGACATTTCTGACAACATTTTGAGATTTTTGCATTTGCGTACTTTCAGATCGTGTTTTTGATTTTCTGTCGCGTTTGCGACATCTAGAACCACGTCTTCATCCTCAACAAGTATTTAATTTTTTTGTAGATTTCGGAAATCGCGTCTGTGTTACCTAGTCATGTCTATGGGGTTTTTCAGGTGCGTCTGCTTTCTAAAGTCGTGTTTGTGGTCAAGAGTCATGTTTGTGTCGGATCTAGACGCGTCTGTGTGTTCTTCCAACATCTGTGTCTTTGATAACTACGTCTATGTTCAGTTGTTGCATTTTTGGTTTCTTTGATTCAGTTTTTGCTCATTTAATGTTTCAGATCTGGTTTATTTTGAGCTAACATTTTCAGATCTAGCTAACAAAAGTGGTGGAGCTTGTCTTGAAAGAAAAATCATTTTCTTGAAGGCCCCTATTTTCACAAAGTCTTTTGGATCTAAAATTTACCTAACTTGTGTGCTTGCAAGAAGGGGTGATCATTTGAAACCATCCAAACTACTAATAGATCTTTGTTGTAGGACCTTGGCAAGGGTTTTTGATCTTTATTGTGAGCATTATTTTCATAGATTAGCAAACGCTTCAATTGGTGCAATAAAATTGAACCATTGTCTTTTGTGTCTTGAGCAATATGCTCTTTTTGTTTAATCTTTAGAGGGCCTGTCTCCTCGTGTGGTCATTAGGACTACTAGTGAGGAGAGAACGACCCAAGTGGAAGCAAAAGAAAGGCCATCTTCTTCCAAACCACTATAAATAATTGTATTCATGGTGAAAACTATGAATAACGTGTGCTGATTAGTTCATACCAACACTATGTCTCCCCATAAACCCGTTTGAACAAATTTATTTGATCAGTTGTAGGGTGTAACCCCTACCGAATGGGAGCCTTCTTTATTTATAGAGCTAAAAGTGCCGCATGTATGGCCACACGAGCGGATGCCCTTACTAGCACCTTTTGTTTTAGAAGCCAAAATCCTTCTAGTTATTGAGGCAGGAGGTCGGACCTTTGGTAGCGGCCCACACACATACGGTTCTTAGTAGAGATACAAAGCTCACCATGAGGAGTTTTCATGGGGACTGATGCTTGGCTGCCCCGAGAAGTGAGTGCCAAGGGTGGACCTAGTGGGGTCAAGCATCTAAGTATCCACTCTGAATAGCATAGCCTCGGGGGAAACTCCATGTGGGATCAACAACTATTGTCTTGGCAAGCCATAAGAAATGTGCTTGACTTATTTTGAACAATCAAACATTCAAGACCAAACATCAAAACATTGTGTCTTTTGTGTTTTCAAGTGTATGCAAAACAATTTTACATCAAACAAAACACTTTACTTTGGAGTCATTTTGAGTCTAAACACTTGAAAACATTGAGTCTTCATCAACACTGTGTCCTCTTGTCATGAAAAATAGTCAAACATTCAGATTTGGTCACAACAAAACAACTTCACAGATTGGAAAAATTGCACAAAGTTTGCAGAAGTGTGTCTGTGTCTGACAGAACCACGTCTGTGTCGTCTAACCGCGTCTATGAAGGAAAGAAACGTGTCTATGTCTTTTGAGAAACTTTGCATTTACAACATCTCAGAATCACATCTGTTTCTGACAGAGTAGCATCTATGTCATTTAAGCATGTTTGTGAAGTATATAGGCACGTCTATGTTCAGGATTGAAAACTTTTATAATTCCAGCAAACAAGAATAGTTAGTTTCAGACTTATTGAGCTTCCTAGGTTATCTCTTTAAGTTTTCATCTAGCATTCAACCTGTCTTTGGGTCTCACAAAGTCAATCATTGCTTTACACCTTACATTACATTCACATTTGTCTAAACTTGAGTCAAAAGGTCACTCGCTTGTCCTCATCTTACTTGGTCAACACACTACATACAACAACATTTTGCTAAGTGCTCGCTCATCAAGGTCTATCACCTTTGGGTCTCATTTGGTCTTACTTGGAGTCAAGGTCAACTTACCTCATCAAGAGAAACTATCATCTCTTTGGAAGTCACACCTAATCTACTACATACATACTTGGTCTTACACTTTGGACATTGCAAGTAAACCTTAGACTCATTTATATTCCATCCAACTCTTGGTCTTTCATATCTTTCCATTTTCATCTAGTCTCACACATCTTGGTCAATACCTAGTTCATGGTTGAAACCCGTTCCCAAAAATCTAGAAGAGAAACTAAAGAGGCTCAAGAGTCCACAAACATGAGTGTCTATGAGTATGACAATGATATCTTTTTCAATTCTGATCATAACACATTACCTAACATGGATGCTTATAGAAACATTCCAAATGTTGAGAACATGGACACTACAAACAACAATGATACACACAATGACAATGTGGACAACATTTCAGTACATTCAAAAGAGGTGGAAGACACCATTATGAATCCCCATTTCAATCGATTGGTTGAGGAAATAATGAGGAGAGATAGACAATACTTCTTACAAGTGATGGCACAAAGTGGAGCCAAGATCCCTCATGATTTTGACATGTCTCAAATAATGAAACATAGACCTTTGCAACAAACTCACTCCAACATGGATCAAAGGAGGCCTAATAGTGGAGGCAATAGAGGACCACATATGGTGCCTAAATCACCATCATCTTTGTTTCAAAAACCAGATGTCCCACATACACATTGTCAAGCATATGATACTCACTTTCACAAACCATTATGGAAGTCTTATACTCAATCACATACAAAGGCTAAGGATCAACCACTAAAGCAATTGGATATCCAAAGGCATGTTAAAAATTTGGACACAAGGAAACCCCGTGTCAAATTTGGGGGCAACACACTAGAACAAACTCATGACATTCCTATAGAGTATGGTATACATAGACAAAGTAGATATTCCATTCCTCAACATGACTCTATACCAAGTGGTCCATACGTGCATCATCATTATAGACCTCCTCCATATGAACATGTGTATGATCAATATCATCCATATATGAAACATGCTCCTCCACACATTGGTTCAGGCATGGGGTATGGTCCAAGAAGTCGGTCTCCACCTAAGAACAATTTGGAACAGAAAATCAAGGACTTACAAAAGAAAATGGAGGACATAAATACACCGAAGCTAACTTACACAATGAGAGACATATGTCCCTATCCATTTGACAAGAGCATTCCAATGCCTCCATTTCCTACACACTTTGTGATGCGTAGTTTTGATAAGTATAGAGGAAAAGGGGATCCTAAGGCACACATAAGACAATTTTTCACAGCTTGCATTGAGGTAGCAGCAGAAGAGACATATTTGATGAGATTATTCCCACAAAGCTTAGGAGATCAAGCTATGGAATGGTTCTCCCAACTTCCACATGGTATTAAGTCATGGGATGACTTAGTAGAGGCATTTATCCAACATTTCTCATACAACATAGAGACAGACATATCAGTCACTACTTTGTGCAACACCAAGCAAAGGGATGGAGAGTCTTTTTCATCATTCTTACAAAGATGGAGGAATCTAGCCAGCAGATGCTCTTGTGAAATTCCACAAAAACAAATGGTAGAGATGTTCACGCAAAATTTTAACAGGGACATTGGTTATGACTTGAGAAAAGCTTGCTTGTCCACTTTCAAAGATGTCATTGAAAAAGGTTTAGCGATAGAAAAGGTCCTAATTGAACAAGGAATCATTAAGATATTCAGAGAAAACAAAGATGACTTTAAAGAAAAAGATAAGCCAAGATTTCAAAACAAAAACAAGAACATAGTCAATGACGGTGTTGTTGATGCCAATACAGTACGACCCAAAATTGTTTTTTCAAGATCAAGCTCTACAAACAATCAAGTGAATACTCAAACAACTTCAAAGTCACGAAGGAAGTACACTCCATTGGGAGAACCACTTGAGTTAGTTTTCAAGAAGCTAGTGGCAAACAAGATAATAACAATTCCAGATTTTCCTCCATATGAGCGAAAGGTCAAACCAAATTGGTGGAATGACAATGAGTATTGTGAATTTCATAAGAGCAAGGGTCACAAGATAGGAAATTGTCATTGACTAAAGAACATCATACAAGAACTCATTGATAGAGGTGACATTGAGATTGAAGGACACTCATCCAATCAAGAACATGAGATGTTTAAGGAACCATTCCCAAAGCATGACAAGGAAAATCTAAAGCCACAGATGACCAAACCAACTATACTAGAGAATCTTATAACTATGATTCAACTATCAATCATATCTCGATGGACAATTATGTCTCTACCATTATCATCAAGGACAAGACATCTGAGAATTCTACCCAAAGAACCAAGATTGTCCTAAAAGGCATTGGATCTTCTTCCGAACCTACCTTTGAATGTAATGTCACAACTCATCAAGGTAAATTCACTTTGCAAGGTGCTCCAGCTAAAAACACCGCTTCCTCATCAACCAAGCCTTAGTATGATCTTGTAGAATAGTTAGGGAAGACACTCGTGCTTATCTCCATTCTTGAGCTCTTGCGCATATCCCCCACACATAAATCCATTCTTGACAAAATCTTGAGAGACTCTACTATTCCTACTGATTTGAACGTGGACCAGTTTCAAGCCATGGTGGGATACCTTTCCATTCCACACTCCCTTACATTCACAGAAGCTGACGACACCTTTGTGAGCCAACCACATAATGCACCATTAGACATTGAAGCCTTCATACACAAACATCAAATAAAACGAGTCCTGATAGATGGAGGAGTAGGTCTAAACATTTGTACATTGAGCATTATTAAACAATTGGGATATTCAGATAAAGCTGTGAATTCTACAAACAAAATTGCCATCAAAGCATATGATGATGAACAATGTTCATCGAAAGGCATAGTCACCTTGCTTCTCAGAGTTGGGCTAGTTACAAAGGATGTGGTTTGTCAAGTCCTAGACCTAGATCTCACATACAATATATTGCTAGGACATCCTTGGATTCATGAAATGAAGGCAGTCCCATCTACATATCACCAATGCATCAAGTTTCCTCACAATGGAGTTGAAATAATAGTTAATGGTGATACTAATCCATTCATATACTATAATAACTTGAGACCAAAAATTGAGACAATCATTCCAAGCAATCAAGAGTTTGTTCTTTCTTCTGCATACATTGATCCTAAATCATTAAAACCTTTGACATCAAAACAAGGTGAGCTTAAAGGCAAATTCCAGGACAAGGGCATGGGTGAATACACTTTGAATCAGACCATGTACTTACAACAAGTCATGAATTCACCAAAAGAATATGGACGACCATATCCTACTAAGTAGGTAGCTATCATTACACTTAAATGGGATCCTACAATCTTCCAAAAATGGGGTGAAATGGAAGAGGAAGACTTATACAAGATGCTTTACAAAGACCCTGAAAATGATACACAAGATCATATCAGTATACCCTATGAAAAATATGGCAAAGGGTTCAAGATCCTACAAAAATTTGGGTATGATGGCAAAAGCCCTCTTGGCTTAAGAAAAGAAGGCATCATTGAACCTTTACAACCTAAGTTGACATTCAAAAAGGAATGTTCCAAAGGACTTGGTTTCATGACTTCCAAGGTCCACACTCAAAAGATAGAAGAAGCATTACAAATCAAAGCTGCCAAAGTTCAACAAGAGAATCACTATTCCACAGACTCCAATGAGTGGGAATGGGATTCAGACAAACCCGCCAGTGACTATGAGCTCACTAAGACATTCAGAGAACCAGGTGAACCCACAGAAGAAGAGGAATTTTAATTCAAATTTGGTCAAGAAACAATCTCGAAGGATCCCATACAGTCCTTGCCTCTAGGTCCTAGGTCAAAATCACATAGAATTAGAACACCTATCCCAGAATGTGTTACTAGTAATGACAATTTGGATTCATTCATGATCGAGACTAATGAGGAGAGGCCAATGATGACCTTGATGATTACCTCGACATACCTGAATATAACTGCATCTTCACTCTTAACCCCACTAACTTTGAAGACATCAAAGGCCTTCCCCTTGTTCACCACCAACTTATGAACTAGGACCATGAAGGACCTGCACAGTTTGACACATTCCAAAATGATGAAGCTTTTATTGACTATCTAGGCATACGAGATGATCTTCCCCCTGGGGACCATAAAGTAGGATACACTATAGAACTCAATAGCATGGCATATTTTGGTGAGGGCATCGGGCCTTCCAGTTGCAAAAATATAAAAATAAAAACAAATCAAGAGTCTTATGGCAAAAACCACATTGTGGCGCTGTCTAACCCCAAAAAAGTAAAAAGAAAGGATGTATCTGAGGGCAAAAACCTCTCTGTGGCACTCGAAGATGGAAGGCTCGACATTCTCCTAGCATCATATGAGGAAAAGTCATCCATATTGGTAGAGGAGACTATCAAAACAAACATTGGCATAAAAGAAGTTCCACACAACATATTCCTGGCTCAATCTTTGACAGAGACAGAGAGATCAAAGTTCATAAGATTCTTCACAGAGCGACAAATCAATTTTGCATGGTCATACACTGATATGCCTGTATTGGATCTAGATTTGGTAATGTATCATTTTACTGTTAAACTGGGGACAAGACCAGTGAAATGGAAATTAAGAAAGATGCATCCACAAGTGGCATTATTAGTCAAAATAGAGCTTGAGAAATTATTGGATGTTGGATTCATACACCCAATTGATTATCTCGAATGGATCTCCAACTTAGTGCCTATCAGTCAACCAGATCATAGCATCAGAATATGTACAGATTTCAGAGACATCAACAAAGCTTGTCCTAAGGACGATTTTCCATTACCAAATATTGACTTGATTGTCGATCTCACAATAGGTCATGCGATGTTATCTTTGATGGATGGATTCTCTGGTTATAATCAAATAAAAATCGCATCCGAGGATTAGCACAAAATGGCATTTACTTGTCCTTGGGGAACCTTCTACTAGAATGCCATGCCCTTTGGGCTAAAAAATGCAGGCGCTACATATCAAAGAGCCATGACTACTATCTTTCATGATCTAATGCACGTTATTGTGGAAGATTATGTTGACGACCTCTTGGGAAAATCAATAGATAGAGATACACATTTGGACATACTTTCAATCGTCTTTGATCGGTTGGAAAAGTATAAAGTAAGATTAAACCCCAAGAAATGTGTCTTTGGAGTAACCTCCGGGAAGCTCCTAGGATTCAATGTCCCAAAAAGAGGAATCGAAGCTGATCTAGCAAAAGTCAAGGCCATCCTAGAGATGCAACCACCAAGAAATATCATTCAATTTTGATCTTTGCAAGGGAGACTTCAATCCATATGAAGATTCATAGCACAACTTGCAGATAAATGTAATCCTTTTTAGCACTTGCTATATAAAAACATCAAATTCAAATGGGATGATAATTGTCAACAAGCTTTCCAAGCACTCAAAGATTACCTTCTGAATCTGCCAGTTTTGATGCCACCAGTTCCAGATCAACCTTTATTACTATACATATCAGCTACTTCAATAGCACTGGGGGCACTCTTAGCACAATAGGTTGCTGAGGGCAAAGAAAAGGCAGTATACTACATCAGTCGCACATTGGTAGGATATGAGCTAAACTACACACCAATTGAGTGTGCATGTCTCATTGTGGTCTTTTCTTTGCAGAAATTACAACATTACATGCTAAGTCATAAAACTAAGTTGGTTGCAAGGATCAATCCATTGAAATACCTTCTCAATAAAGCAACACTTACTGGGCAACTAGCCAAATGGGTGATGCTCTTGAGTGAATTCGACACTGAGTATGTGGACAGAAAAGTAATAAAAGGACAAGCTATCATAGATTAGTTAGCAGATGCTCCCATGATAGATGATGTTCCCCTAACTTCAAAGTTTCCAGACAAATCCATCTTAATAGTGTCACATGCAAAGCCTTGGCAACTATATTTTGATGGATCATACACACAGCATGGGGCAGGAGCTGGCATCCTCTTCATAACTCCTCAAGGAGATTCCATACCAAAATCATATCGCTTATCATTTCCCTGCACTAATAACATAGCGGAATATGAGGCATTGACAACTAGGTTACAGATTGCAGTTCAGTGGAAGATCCATGAACTTCAGGTTTTTGGGGACTCTCAACTTGTAATTCGTCAAGCAACTAATGACTACCAAACAAAGGATGAGAAATTAATGCCTTACAAAATAATGGTGGATGACCTGAAATAACATTTCATGAAGTTAGACTTTGAGCAGATACCAAGAGAGCAGAATCGATCCGCAAATGCCATGGCTACAATTGCTTCACTAATCGATCTACCACCAAATGAGACCCGCTATGAGTTCTTGGTAGATAACCTTTTTGTTCCCTCATATGAAATCACTCCTACTGAGATGATATGTGTTGTCAGTCCCGAGTCCCAACTATATGGTTCCATTTTCACATACCTTCATGACAATACCCATCCTCCTAACCTATCCAATAACCAACGTCATACTTTCATTCACCAATCTTCTTGATACATCATTTTAGCTAATATCCTATATCATCGAAGTCTAGATAGCACTCTTCTTAGATGTTTAGAAAATGACGAAGCTCAAATTGCGTTACGTGAAGTACATGAAGGGATATGTGGTCGACATTCTAGTGGTCCTACCTTAGCCAAGAAACTCATCAGGACTGGATATTACTGGCCTAATATGGAAAAAGACTCATATAAGTTTGTCAAGAAATGTAAGTAGTGTCAACTTCATGGAGACCTCATTCATGCGCCAGCACAAGAACTTCAACCAATTGCGACTCCTTGGCCCTTTTGTCAATGGGGACTCGATCTCATAGGCAAGATTCACCCTCCTTCTTCCAATGGTCATAAATTTATTATCACTACCATAGAGTATTTCATAAAATGGATTGAAGCCGTGCATCTCACGCAAGTCACCAGAAAACAAATGACTACATTAATTCTCAACTATATCATCTATCGATATGGTATTCCTATTTCCATCATCACCAATAATGGTCGTCCCTTAAAAAATCAGGATGTTCCTAAACTCTGTGACCGCTTCCATATTTCCCATTATTTCTCCACACCTTATTACCCCCAAGGTAATGGTCAAGCTGAGGCATCTAATAAAACAATCCTTAAAATCTTAAAAAAGATAGTCAATGACGTTGGCCGTAATTGGCATATCCAACTTAATCCCACACTTTGGGCCTTCTGCACAAGCTTCCGCACACCTACAGGAGCTAGACCCTATTCACTTGTCTACGACACTGAAGCTATCTTTCCTATTGAGGTCGAGTTACCCTCTTTACAAGTCTCTTTGCAAAACATTATCAGTGACGAAGACTATAGGGTCTCTCGCTTACAAGAACTTGAACTATTGGATGAACGAAGACAAACTGCTTACAATCATCTTAAGGCTTATCAACAATGAATGAGTCACAGCTAAAATCATAAGTCACAGCTAAAATCATAAGGTAAAGTCTCGCACATTTGAGGTAGGCGACTTAGTTCTCATGGAGAATCCTAAAAATCAGCAAGACAGAGAGAAGAAGGGCAAGTTTGAACCGAACTGTCTTGGTCCTTACATCATCACGACAACATATGGATCTAGTGCATATCATCTCTCAACCACAAAGGGTGAACCTTTGGAGGATCCTATCAACAACATGCACCTTCGCAGGTTTTATACATAGCTTTTCAAAGTATCCCAATTCGAAAATACAAAAAAATCATAAAATATAAAAAATTGTTACTTGGTGAAAACCTGGCAAACAGGCGCCTTGTGACACACAAAAAAAAAAACTGAAAAATCAAAAAAGTAAAGAAAAACATTTCATCCAATGGTGAAAACCACTTCGGTGGTGCCCTGGGCAAGTACCATGGTGAAAACTGGGTCACCGGCACCATGTGTAGAGACATTGCTCCTCCTTCTAGATTCCATTTCATCCTTCACTTTGCACACACTCACAACCTATCCATTCATAATAAACTTACCCATTCCCATCATGGCTTGTTATTGATCTACCTAAGATTGGTTAGCCATTCATAATAATCCACCCTTTTCACCCCTTTCCATTCATAATAAATCAGCTCCTATTTGTGGCTAAGGCAAATCCTATGTCTAGTGATGGGTGTGGAACTATGAACATCGCTTGTTCTGAGGAGTACATTTTGTTCTAGTTTTCTTCAGTCTATATGCGCACAATCCATAATAAAGCAACATTTGTATCACTAGTCCGCAATAAAGTTTCGTCTTCTCCGCAATAAAGTATTAGTTTCATGGGTTTAGTCAGTTTCAGATGGGACACAGCAGCAACAATGGGCTTCAACAAATCAAATCTTTCAACAGACTCAGACAACATATGGTTCACTGCTATCTATCCTTTTTGTGAAAGTAAATGTTGTGACCACAATCAAATAAGACTTATACAAGTGACAAGAGACACTAAACTTGAGGACTACAGTAAATGTTGGTGTCGAGTCTTGGTTTTCTTTTGATTTTATCTTCTTGGTGACATGTCTTTTAGCTTTTCCAGGATGTCACTGACTAGAGATTTTATCTCCAAGATGTCTTTGACTAGAAAGGCAAGGATGGGGTATCATCACCTATTTTTCTTTGTTGTTTGTGGATTGTCTCTTAGTAATGCTATGACTTGTCCAAGGATATGAGGACATCATGAGTCTAGTATGAACTGGGACATTCCTTGTTTGCGACTATCTTATATCCATGCAAACGGGTACAATGACTTTATGGGTCAAACATATGCTTCGATTGTCATAACCTATTTTTCCATAATAAAGCTCAATGATGATAAAGCACAAGAAGCTCTTTCACTTTAATATCTTCTATCATCCATCCCCCTTTCTTGATTGACTTCCATCATCCTTCTTGAGTCCGTGTAGCCTGCTATCACATGACTGAGTATAATGACACACCAAAAATATTTGCACCTGCATTACCACATATTAGCATTTCATACATACATATAGATATCACAATTGCATCACATCTTGCACACAACACATGTTAGCACAATTTACATTCTCATCATGTAAATAGTTCTTTGCATTATCATATTCATCTACATTCACATTTGCATATGCATAACATATAAAACATAAAAGAACAAAAATATTGCATTTCCTCATGTACATATTTGCATCCATATCATAAGCATCACATAGGTAGACATGCATATAGCTGCCACAAGTATGAATCATCTCATATATATATATATATATCATAAGTGTCATGATACAATGATGTCAAAATACATATGGCTACAACCAACCCTTGTGTCACCCTATCCGGACAAAGGAACCCATTGATCACTCCTGCCAACACTGCTGGTAGTGCTAATCCTGTCCGTGTCATGGTGTCCCAAGCCACGTGTCCAGCCCTCATCTCCAATCCTGGATCCTAGAACACTCATCTTAGGACCTCCCTATCTCCATCTCGATCATAGGGTATCAACTCCTTGTCGATTTGTATCCTCAGTATCCTGTACACATCCTCCAAGGTGACCGTCATCTCACCCATCAGCAAATGGAAAGTGCATGTCTCAGAATGCCATCTCTCAACTAGTGTAGTCAGCAAACCCATGTTCGCCTGAAACTCAGGCACATATAGAATGAATCTCAAGCCCATAACCTCAATGGCAGCTCGGTCCTCAAATGTTAGCTCCGATCGTAACCTCTGAGTCGATGGGAATCTCTCTCATGACTCCAACATAGGCAAGTACTCCTACAGTCAAGCAAATCAATCATGTCAATCAAAGTGACACTCACTGTTTATTACAAAGTGTTGCTTCTATCCTAGTGACACTCACTGTTCATCACAAAGTGTTGCTATTTATCCTAGTTGTACTCCCTGTTCATCACAAAGTATTGCTCATATTTGCACTCCCTGTTCATCACAAAGTGTTGCTCATAAGTGACACTCACTATTCATCACAAAGTGTTGCTTCTATTCTAGTGACACTCACTGTTAATCACAAAGTGTTTCTATTTATCCTAGTGGTACTCCCTATTCATCGCAAAGTACTACGTGTTTTTGCACTCCCTGTTCATGACAAAGTGCTTCTCTTTTAGTACTTATTGTTCATCACACAGTAATCTATCTTGGTACTCACTATTCATCACAAAGTGCCTCGACCTATCCTAAGTCTTCCCTAGAGGACTTGCTTGCATGTATCCTCTCAGCAGCTTATCCAATCGACAACGTATGTTCATCACAGAACTGTCAATTTGACCTTGAAGACATAAATGCACCTTCATGACATAAACACACTTACATATTGCATAAACGTGCCTGCTCTGCACATACGCACCTGAAACACACAGACATGCCTTTGCTCTTCATAGATGCGCTTGTACTGCACAGATGTGCCCACATGACACAAACATGCCTGCACAACGCAGACGTGCTCGCAATTTGCATAGATGCCTTTTCTAGCACAGATGCACCTGGCACAAACACAGGCGCGCCTAGCCAATATAGACGCGCCTAGCACCAATGTAGATGTGTCTACATGTTTTTGATATTTTTTTAGACCTACCTAAAGTGCATTTATTGCACTACCTAACATGAATTTATGACAACAATTAATGCAACAAAGTACAAGGAGGTTTTGAGGTACTTACCGGCTCTCCTGCATTTTCTGACCTCTGAAATCGGTGAACGTAATCGAATCTGTGAACCAATGCCATCGCTGTTGACTGCTGCTACTTTATTCTTGCTCTGCACTCTGATCTCTTGGATGTGTGGATGACAATGAGGATGTATTCCCTTCATGGTCTATCTTATAGACTGTCTTAGCCCTAGCCCTCGTCTCCTAAGTCAGTCTTCATTTTCCCATGACTCTATCACTTTATCTGGTCAATCCATTCTAGCCTTTCTTTCTTATCAAGAGATTTTCTGTGATCTTTTCAGACATTTTCATCCAATCTCTTGAGGGGGCATATCATTCTCATCTTAGGGCAACTTTGTATTAGTTCATATTATCTTCTTTGAAACAACGCAAAAAGTTGCATTGTCTCAAAGAGGGGCAAAATGTAGACATCTAAAATTGTCATGTCTAATTAAATAAATATTTTATTTATTTAATTGCTTTAGCCTAATTCTTCTATTAATTGAATAAATCTTTATTTATTTAATTAATTCATTTATCCTCTTCTAGCCTTATTTCTCATTTAAATAAATACATTTATTTATTTAAATTATCCTTTTCCTAAATTAAATAAATATCTTATTTATTTAATTGATCCCACTTCTTCTATTAACTAAATAAATCTTTATTTATTTAATTAATTCATTAACCTTTTCTACCCATGACACATGTCATTCATCTCTTAATTCATACACTACCTACCCTCTCATTATTTTATTATTTCCTCTACCTACCCTCTAATCATAGCCGACCATTTATCTTTTACACCTATCAATCTTATCCCTCCATTTCTTATAGTGTCTTCTATATAAAGAGATGCTTCCTTCATTATCAAATCCTCACGCATTTGACTACATTACACCTTTTGCACTTTCATATGCGATCCTATTTGCAACCACATTTTCATTCTTTGTTGAGCTCTTGTGCACATAAAATCTGAGTGGAAATATATCAAGCAAGATCAATGGAGATAGGAAGAATGGAGATCCAAACCCTATTGGACATGTGATGGTATAATCTTTGTGATTTCATTTGATTTGCATTGTCTTAGGTAATCTTCATATGTTATGGTGGATCTTTGTTGTTGTTAGGCTAGGGTTTTGTGGTTGAATCCATTTAGTCTTTTAATATTGTTGTATCCATTTTCACCATATACAAAATGTAATTGAGAATAATTTGTTATATCCAATTATATAATGGTGTTAGTACTAGCATCTATATTTTGTAAAATTTGTGTTAAATATGTCAAGAGATATTTGTCTTTAGAAATACTAATGAGCAAAGAAAACTCTAGACAAAAGAAAACATAGACAAGCTCTTTACAACCAAATTGAACAATGAGTTTGTCATAATTAGAGTGACTTTCTTTCTTAGATGCTACTACTTCCAATGGAAAATATAATAGGAAAATTTATAAAGGTCATATTAGGCTTCATTATTTTGCATATTTTGACTATTCATGGAGCTTCTCAATTTCAACCACATTTTACATTTCAATTTTAAATCCCTTTCACTTCAACACTTTATTTCCTTGATGAAAGGGACACAATTTTGAGCTCCATTAGATATGCTAGTCATTAGGTCTAATGGGTTTTCTTATAGGGTAAGGTATATGATGAAATCATAGAATGATAATGCAAAGAATGAAGGTGATGCTAGAGATGCAGCCTTTCAAACTAGTGTAGAGTAGAGTAGAGTAGGAAGTTATTGAATTTGCAAGATCACTATTCTGAAAAGGTATATAATTAAGTTTTTAAAAATCTTAGTTGAGTTTCTTTTATCAGTAGATCCCTATTTATAAGGTTTTCTATATAACATGTGTTCTAGTAAGTGAGAATTGTTCCCTTAATTACATTGGCAAGAGTGCAAATGTTGTGGTTGATGTGTCAAACTAATTATCTTCTTCTTAAAATAGTGGGTGGGTGGTGGAACAAGTACCATAAATTATGTTAAAAATAGAAGGATTGAAATAGCTCGCAATCTTTAGTATTTTAGATTGCATCAGGGATATAGGATCAGTTTGGTCTCTTTTCATAGAGATGGATCATAACAATTTTAAAATTTATAGTAACAATCTTAAAGCAGTATTGCACTAATATTAGCAAAAGATAGGTCAGTTTCTCACTATGGACTTTCTTTGGGTACACATATGAATTTAACCATTGACCTTACCTTGGACAACTTACGAAGCTCTAGAATTCCAAACATGCAAGAAGATTTATTTTTAACTATGTAATTTGGGAATGTGTCTCCAAGCCTAAATCTCTCATCCATATCATGGGGATGGCTCGTGGACATCCCCTAGGCATCCCCAATCTATCATTTCTAGTCAGAATCATCTCAAAAAATAAGGGACACTACTCCCTAGCATCGAGAGTGTCTAGTCATCCCAAGGACAAATGAGGATGTTTGGGACGTCTCTTGATCATCCTAGAGAGATGGCCAAATGACTCGGACACAAGGGAACCAAATTTTATAAAAAAAATAAAAATCAAAATCAAACAAACGAACACATACAGTTCAACTTTTTTTAAAAACATTTTTTTATTCTTTTGTGAGCCCCTACCTCCCTACTTATCCTAAAGGAGAATAGATTGACTTTTTTGTTTCATTTCAACATTTGTGTGAAAGGAAAAAAGAGAAGAAAAAACAAGGGTTTGAAGCTAACTAGTGAAAGAGGAGCAACAACGAGGAATAGAAGGAAAAGAGATTCAATGTAGGGCAAAGAGGCTGCAAATCCTTCAAAAAGGTAAGTTTCATCCTTTCTTTTTTCAAAAAATTTCAAAGCTTCAAGCATGAAATGTCTAATTTTTTATTTTTTATTTTATTTTTTCAATTTAAAGTTGCATTCAATCTCAAAAAAAAAGAGAAACAATGAGAGTGACAATAATAGTGAGAATGAAATGAAAGTAGGTGGTGAAAATACAAATCCAAGTGTTGAGGAGGGTGATAGTAGACAACAACCAAACCCATTTAGGCACCCTTCAAAAATCATGGAAAAATATGCAAAGGGCCCTTTCAACAAAAAAAAACTCTCCAATATGTTGCACCTAAGGATAAAAAGAAAAAAAAATACAGGGGGCAATAAGGTGTGGAATTGTCATATTTGCTTGATAGATTTTAGAGGTAGCTACACAAGATTACGATCTCACTTTTTGGGTGCCACAATCCATGGAGTTAAGGTTTGTCCAACACTAAAATAAAATGAGAAGACAAAGTGTCATAGGTTGCACATGGAAGTGGAAATGGGGAAACAAGGTGTGGCAATGTCGACACCTTATTTTGCAAGTGTACAATCATTTATAATTATATCATCCATGATTAGTAGTAGTGAAGTTGGCACAAGAGAAAAGAGGAAAATAAGTGGTGGTGACAAAGTAGTGCCAATTGAAGCTATGTTTAGTGTGAAAGTGAAAGAAGCTACAAAGTTTTTCAATGCCAAATTATTTTTTTCCCGTGTCATTCCATTTCATGTGGCCCATTTCTCTTACTTCAAACAAATGATGAGAAATGTAACCACCATTGGTCCCTCATTCATACCAGTTGGAGATCATAAGCTACACATTACTCTCCAAGAAAAAGCGTTTTCCAAGGTTAATGTGCTAGTAGCGGACATGAAGCAAATTTGGATTAGGACAGGTTGCTCTATTGTGATGGATGGTTGGACTAATGTTAGACACCAACCATTCATCAATATCATAGTCACATGCCCTATTGGCTCTTATTTTCTCAAAGTAATGGATTGTTAAAGGAAGTGTAAGGATGTAGACTTCCAATTTACCATTTTGAGAGATGTCATAGAGGAGCTTGTGCCTGCTAATATTGTAAAAGTGATCACCGATTCAATATATGTACAAATCAACTAGTTTGATGGTGTAGGGTGCTTACAAGCACATTTTTTGGACCTTGTGTTGTGTTCATGCATTGAAAATCATAAGGAAGATAGATTAGTTAAAGCAAGTGGTGGTGGAAGCTAAATAAATTCAAATGTTCATTTGTAACCACCACACCTCACTTACTCTCTTCTAAACATTTTCAAAGGAGGTCCTCAAACTTGTTGAGACAAGGTATGCCACTTGCTTCATTTTGATTCACTTTTAAATTTTTAATAAATGAAATTTAAAAAAAAAATTGAAACTTCAATCATTTCTATTACAATTGCATTGAGCCTTATAATGCTTGTCTTTTAATGAATATACCATAGGTATAGCATGCACTTCATCTTGTTGGAGAGAATGTTTCATGTGCATGAGCCTCTACAATTGATGATGGTGATTCCAAAATGGACTTAGATGGCATACTTCAAAATCTACTCAAGAAAAAACCATTAAACAAAATATCTTTGATGACAATTTTTTATTAAAAAAGAAATATTAGAAAACTGACTTTCACATTCAATTTTTTATTTTAATATTTTAATTTTATTGTCCAATGTTCCAGCTTTCAAAATTGTATGGACCAAGGGATGGAAGGGTGTCTCCATGTGATGACTCAAAGGTTTTAGACGGATTCACACATGCCATTGATAAGGTGTCCAGAGGAGAAAAGTTCAATACATCTGACTGCAAAAAAAAAAAAAACTCTTGAGAAAAAAAGAGGTGTTCAATAATATTTTATCAGTACTCTATAATGAGTTCAGAAATTGTGAGCTTTCATATTACAAATGGCATGCAGTTAACAATATACATTTCAACATAATAGCATATGCTTAAAGGCTTTGTAGAAAGAAAACTCTCAGAAAACCTTTTTACCAATTCTTAGTAAACAATTTAACAAATTATACCAGGCCATTGGGATATTTCATTAATTTGTGATTGTTTTTAGAAAATTGTAAAGAAAAGTGACTAGTAATTAGTAATTAGGCACAATCAATGGCAATAAAGTGGCTCCATTTAGACAAGGCCCCAAATTGCATACACAATGAACTGACCATATGAAGCCTTGTTCTTGCTTCAAACAAATGATCCATCTCTTCACTCTCTAAATCGTCACTCTTGGATTGAAATGAAAATCCCACATTTTGTATTGTAATGTCCCCAAATTTTAAGGTGAATTAACTTGATTTTTGTTGTAAAATAAATAAAATAAAATATTCAAACAGACTTAATATTAATTGGTTTAATAAAATAAAATATTATTATAAGATCACTATTAAATATATCGACTTCCTGGAGATTTTTATGAGAGGGGTCCCAGTTATGTATCAGATATGCTTATGCTTATGGATTTGATAAATGATTTATGATTTCTGAAGATGAAAGCTTTCAAAGATTGACTCTTATTGAGAATGGATTCATGACAAATTTCACAATTAGACCCAAATTTATGAAGTAAAATTTGCAGAAATAAAAAATAATGGCAGATCAATGATAATTTGTAGCTATTGGAAATAAATAATATTTTGTTTCAAATCTAAGAGTGCTTGTTAGCTGTAATTCTCAATGAAGTTGATTCTTCATTTAGCCCTTCATCATTGAGAGAACAAATAGAAGAGGTCAAGTCATGGTCACAAGTGGTAAGGGGACCAACAAGTGAGCAGAGAGGAATCATTGAAAATCAAGTCAAAAGACAACTAAGGGAAGAAAAAGATAAGCAGAGCAAGGCTACAAACATCATAATTAAAGGTTTAAAGGTTTAAAGACTTAAGAAAGTTTCAGTTTGGAACAAAGGGAGTGAAACGGGCAAAGGGCATGGTGGAGTTACAATTCTAATAGATGAGAAGTGGCAAGGAATTGTAAAAGTGGAAAAAGAAGACACTAATATACAATACATATGGATACAAATAACAAAGAATGGGGTGACTTTCACATTGGCCACTTGCTACTTGGCTCCAAAAAATTCAAAGTTTTATAAGAATAGGAACCTAGACAATGAAGACCCTTATGCATCACTAAAAAAAGATAACTCTATTTTTAATACCTTTGGTGACATGGTGCTAATGGGAGACTTTAATGCAAAGATGGCTAATAATTAGTCCCTTCAGTTGGGCAATGAAGAAAGAGGGGAAAAAAATCCTCTTTGGTTGGAGGAAGGTAGAGGTCAACACTAGGAAAGAACCTCTCAAAATGGTAAGGGCAGTGTGTCTCAGTTTGGTGCAAAATTATGCCTTTGTAGTTTATTTAGCATGGTCATTTGCAATCACATGAAAGATTGGCCAAGGTCAAGGGGCATCACATGCAATACTTATAATGGCCAAAGTGTTGTAGACTACTTGATTTGCTCACAAAGTTTAATTTGTTGGAGTTTGATATTGGGGATTGCCCTATTGAGATGAAATCAGATCACTCACCTCTTCTTGTTAAATTAGGCATTTTTCCATGCAGTCAACACAATGAGTAGGTTCACCACATGCAAAATAATGGACCTTCCAAGGGAAAAATCCTCATAAATCAAAAGAAAAAAGAAATCTTTAGTGTTGATCTTAAGCAACATTTAAATGATCTAAAGTACAACAAAAAGGTTAATGAGCAATAAGATAGGGGACCACATTCATACCAGTTAGTTGATCCCATTAATCCATAAGGCTCTAAGGTCATGGAAAAGACATCAATCCAAGATGAGGGTTGCAAACACTTTTCTGGAAAATCCCTAGTTTGATGAAGACTGTAAGGCAGCCAAGACATCTCTAAAAGAGGGTGGAATGGACAAAGCGATGAGATTCACCTAGTTTGCTAACACTTCACCTAGTTGGTGTTGCTCAATTCCACCAACTCTCCAGACCTAGTTGCATTCTAGACCTCCAAGTCCTTCTCAATCTCTTCTAGGGATTTCTTCTTATCCATTTTAAGGTGTTTTCTTCAAGTGTTTTAGCTAGGAACCCTACCAATTCACAATGCTTTCCATGTGCTCATTATGGTTGTCTTGGCTTCAATTTGTCAAACTGACCTCCTACTATTGTGAGTTGATGCAGAGGTGTGGAGGTGTCTCCAAACATGTTTTGAATAGATTTTGGGTCCATTTGAGGTTTGCAACCATTTCCCTTCTTACCGATTTCACCATTTTGCCTAGAAAAAGGGCTATAAGGAATTAGCCCTATTAGGCCTCCAAAATCCGGTTTTCTAGGGCTTGAGAGAAAACGGTCCAAAAGACCCCATAGAAAGTTTGGATTTTCTTCAAAGACTCACCTAACCTCAAGTGATTTTTGTGGTTTTGGTTCCTTATCCCACCATACAATGCCCTAACCCCAAAAATGAGAGTTTTCAAGGGTTTCTAGGCCTTCTAACTGATAGTAACTAGTCAAGTTGGTGTTTGGGCATCAAATGGCCTTGTCAAGGATTCTCCTTGCGTAGGAAACTATGTATGGACAACTTGGACCCCTCCAAAAGGTTAATTTGTGATCTTGCATCCACCCCTGCACTTTGCACTCCAAATTCACCCTGTCTCCTCTAGCCGGGTTGCTCTTGGACTCGCCTAGAACAAGGTGACAATCATATTAAATGTCATCTCCAGCGCTTGTTCTTGCATATGTACACTATACAAGTGGTTTTCCTCCATGTCCCAACAGGCTGTGATGGTAGAACAAATTGAATTCATGGGGCAACCATTTTACATAAAACTGCTATATACAAGCCAAAACTAGTTGTTTGCAAACAAAACCAAGTAAACACTAATACAACTTATATACAAATCTTGAAATGAAAAAAAATGCTCTGAAACACTCTAAAGTTACTCAATCCATTACTGGGTCAATGGATTCAATCCATTTGTATTCACAAGATGAGCAAATAAAGCCAAAATGATGTCAAACAGTCTGAAAATGAGTAGTTTCAGATTGTTGAACCTACGAAAACAATACTCCAACCTTGGTAACTGTGCTAGAGAGGGTTTTTAAAGTATTCCCCATGTGTGGAGTCATTCTAGGGTGTTGGGCAATCCTAATTCCTTCGCTAATCAATTTAGGACAAAAGTTGTCATGACAACTTTTTGCAACTTTGCACTTTTTGAATTTTTGGCCTTCTCAACCTATGAGACCTATTCTAATTCATCACTCATGGATTTTAAATCATTTCTAAGACTAATTTAACCCTCCCTAATGCTTATAGCAATTTTTGACACTTTTGACCATCAAGATGGTCAACTACCTATTCAAACCACTACTTATGCACAAAATGCAAACCTAGGAAGAAAGTGACTCTACTAGGCCTACATTGACTCATCATAGTCACTCTTGTACCCTCTTGGAGTCCTTATTCACTACCTAACTTGGCTAGGGTCAGTACAAGCCAAAATTGAGAAAAGACTACTAGCCTAAGTCCTAGGTGCTCCTGCACCACAAAGAGTACAAGAACAAATATGAAAAATTGGTGCAATCAAAAAAAGAAAAATATGTTAATAAAGAAGGAAAGGACTGATTTCTCTTGGAAGGCATAATCCCAAGGGTTTTTGGAAGGAGCTGCAAAAAAAAAAAAAAAGGCTGAAAATAGCATTACAGATGCACAATGGTTGGAATATGCCAAGATCCTTTATGAATGCACTCATGAGAAAAACTATCCACTTGGTGTTAACACTTCAATGAAACTTTTCACAATGAATGATATTAAAAGAGGCATAAAGAATTTAGCAAGTGGTAAAACACATGGCATAGATGGGTTACAAGTTGAATTCTTAAAATGGGGGAGCGAGGTTGTCGCCCCTCATATTAGGAGAATTTTCAATGACATCATTCAAAAAGGTTTCCCTGTTGAATGGACAACTAGTGTGGTCATCCCTCTCTTTAAAAAAGGGGATCATATCAATAACCCTTCTAACTATCACACGATTATGGTCATCCTCTCTTTGGCAAGCTCTTTGGGAGCATGTTAGAATGTAGGGTTAGTAGGTAGGTGGAGAAGGAAGGTAAAAGGGCAAAAGGGCAGGCAAGTTTTAGGGCAAGACATTCTACCATTGATCACTACATCACTCTTTGACACTTGATAGAAAAACTTTGGAACACTCAAGGTGAGGAAGCTTATTATTGTTTTGTGGACTTCAATAAAGATTTTGACATAGTATCTAGATGAAAACTATGGCACAGAATGGAATAGCTAGGCATACCAAATGGGTATAGAGTTGCAGTTCATAGACTATATGAGAAGGTTAGAGCTAAAATCAGAACAAGTGAAGGCATGCCAGACTGTTTTAGCAGCGACATTGGAGTTGAAAAGCACTACCTTGTATCTCCCACGATCTTTGGTCTATACATTGACAAGTTAGAAGTCTGGTTAAGCAAGACAAAGAGTGATGGTGTTCAATTGGCAGGTTATGTGGTGAAACTCCTTTTATATGTTGATGATCTTATCTTAATTTCAAAAACAACTCATGGGTTAAGAGAACATTTGAAAGCTTTATTAAACTTTTGTCAAGAGGTTGGGATGCTAATTTTACAATTGTGAACCAGATCAAACCACCTTAGATTTGAGACCGGTAGGTGCAAGATACCCAAAGAAGCATGGAAAGAAAGAGCTTGCATATTCTGCAATAAAGGGGTTGTTGAAATGGAATGTCACTTCATCATGTAGTTCACGGCTTATGAGGACATCCACATTCAGTATAAAAATGGGTTGAGGGTTGACAACATTCATCAATTATTTGAGGAAGATAGAATTGACCAGATTGCCAACCTCCTAGTCAAAATCAATAGTAGAAGATTGGACATCAAAAAGAATCTGAAGATTAATTAAGGATGCTATCTTCAATCCCATAAACTAATTAGTCTCATAGACGTCATTAAAATCTTTTGTAATTTCATTCATTCATTATAGATAATAAGGTGATAGTGAAGTTTTCCCAAATTGTAAGCATGGGTGCGTAGGTGAACATTTAAATTATTTGAGCCATTGAGAAATTGAAGTCCCTTGATGGGAGTAATAAGCTTTCAAATTTCAAGTGATATATTTATTGGGGCCGATCCTTATTTGGCCGACTATCCTAAAGTTTGGCAAAAATAATAATTATAAAGTCATGAGCAGTTGTTTTAGCGTGAATAACATTGCCACACTTTATTATACACGGAGGAGCTTCATACTCTTAGCGCAGACTGGTGATCGGATTATTTCACTGCGTGGGTTCTGATACTCGTGGCATCCAAAATACTAAGTGGAAGACTATATGTGTATTGAAGTCACGACCGCTCCTCCGTTCTCAATGCAAGCTAACATTATTTCACTTGCTCGATTCCTAATTCCTGGGAGACCTTTATTTCATATATTCGTAAGACATCAGCACTGGCACAAAATTCCATTTTGTG
Source organism: Cryptomeria japonica (assembly GCF_030272615.1). Taxonomy (NCBI): domain Eukaryota; kingdom Viridiplantae; phylum Streptophyta; class Pinopsida; order Cupressales; family Cupressaceae; genus Cryptomeria; species Cryptomeria japonica. Next base: position 302,208,890 of record NC_081408.1, read on the forward strand.
ACATAATTTCTAAGATGTCTACCCTCGGGAAAGTCTACTCATTTCTATGGCGTAGCTAGCTGGAATATTACTGCAATAGTGAATTATTGATTGTTGCACCGACTCACACTCTTTTGGTTGGTAAGTAGTCTCAGACTGGTAGATTATTAAGCAGCAGATCTCTGTATATTAATGTCGGCGATTTTCAACGATGGACATTAATAATCCTCTTATCAGATACATTCTGAAATTCAATAAAGATATGAAGCTAGCATTGTTGCTGCTCTACTAAAGGATCGGGCGTGAGTTTAAAATCTGAATCAAGTAACCTTGCATCTTAATTTCTGAACTATCACAGTTTCCTGAATACTGTAATGATTCCTCTATTCTGAATGTTGAATGAAAATTAGATATAATCCCTATGAAGGAAGTTTGTGTATTTGGTTTGTAACTGGAAAATACATTTGATGCTATAATAGATAGGGCTCCTTATGGAGTGATATTTCTGTTTTATAAATTTTCTGTGTATTCAAAGTGTTGTTTAGAAGTCACTTTTCTTTCATGTATGGTTTCAAAACAGATGAATCCCAGCTAATTTGATAAATTAAAATCCATTCCATCATTGTAAGGCTGATTAAGACAGAAATTGCAATCAGATTCAGCCTTCAGCAGTCTCAGAAAACATGAACTCAATTAATATAAAAAGTACATATTTCTTTGGTCTGGTGATTTTATATTTCACCACTCTTATCTTCTACAAGATTTACCGTCCGAGAGGATTGTCTTTCTAGGAATGAAACTCGTGAGCTCCCCGACACCCGAATTTTCAAATGATGAATCATTTTTCTGTAACAGGTATGTCAAACTCTGGAAAACATCTTCATCACACGGGATGCTTAGTCCCATTTGGTGGTCAAACACATACCCTTCCTCAGCTTTCTCCAGCAATGCCCGCAAGAGAGAATGATTCAAGAAATCAGTGGGGCTGATAAAGCGACTCCTTTGGTAGAATGGGAAATAAACCACATTCCAATGCAGTCTGGAAAGAATCAGTGACTTATAAAAGCAATGGTAGGTGTTACAAAAAGACAAAGCATGTTGTTTTAAATAAACAGTCACAAGTGGAAGATGGAGGGCTTCACGACCCTCGATCTAACCATTACTGAAGACATCAAATTCATTATTGAAGGGTCAATTTCATACTGAAGGGTTATTGTTTACACGGAATCTTTCCAACACAGCAAAAGAATGCCTCTCGGCATAATTAACACCACCTAAATATGCATTTCACGGTTCCTTTTTACAAGGGCTTTCTGCAACAAAGATAGTGAAGCACTACGTATCTGATTTCCTACATACAAAGATTTTCATTTCAACTGTTCTTAACGATCTTCACACAAAAATATAGAAATAATACAAGACCGTTCTTTCTCTCAAATATCATATGAGACATCCATAACTTCATTACAGAGCAGTGTTAATATGAAGAGCCTTTTACAGGGCAGTTGCCATTTGTTTTCCAAGCACCTGGCCACCAGAGCGCTCTCCATCTGTCCGTTCTTCAATAAGGTTTTGCAGCTCAAGGGGTAAACCATTCTAAACTGTAAGTTGCTTATGCCGAGGATGATGCTCATAGACAGCCTGCAACAAACATACAATGCAGAATTAAGCAAGCACTCTTATTTTTATCAATATCATAAGACAATATAATCCTCGATACTAATATATTCACCTTCAATTGCAGAGTTTCTCAATTTAATCTTGAATTTTAAAAGGTTGTAAGTAAAATTGAACAACCTTTCAACTGATTTACTGGAAACAAAGAAAAAATAAAAAGGCACAAGATAGATTTCTTTCCCATTTCCACAACAATCTTGATTTGGCTATTTAAATCCTGGAGAAGGATCCATCCAAAACTTTAATTTTAAATTAGATATGCCAGTTTAGAATAGATTACAAAACTGCATACAACATCCCATTCACTACTAAAAACTTTCTCGAATTAAGTTTTGCTAGATAACCCTAAGGTGTGGGGGAAATATACAGCGAATATCCAATTTTACCTTAAGAAGACTGCATATCTATGCAAGGGAAATGGCAGAAAGTTCTGCATAGGAATTGAAACTCCAAGACTGCATCTTTGTGCATCTAAACAATTATATATTTTCACCATTCCAAAAAACCACAATTCCTCATCTAGGGGACATTTATAGTGACACAAGATATCAACATCCAAGATACCATAAACCCTCTTCTATTTCATATTGTTCTTGTAAAAAAATCATCCTCCACACCCCAATATGTGAAGGAAAAACAGTTCATGAAATACAGTTGAGGACAAGGGTTTTCACTCAGCATGCATCGTGTATTTGCACCATTATCAACCAAAAATGTCACCTTTTAAAAGTATAAAAAACAGTTTTAATAGCCTTAAATCATGTTCCGCTTATCCACCCATTCAACAGTTGCGATTAGATTTAATCAGAAGTTTTTATGTACAGGGATGTCTGCCATTGTAGCGTTACAATTCTTTAAGTAATGATAAACTAATAATATATATCCACATTGACAATAAAAACAATAGGATTTTGTTAATTTTTGTGCCAGACTCTAATGTGAATTCTCAATTCAGCTCTAATGTGTATATAATGTATATGATGACTGAAATTTCACTATAATTTTTAATTTTTCCTTAAAGCAACTCCTTTCATTACCAACATACTCTGCAAAAATATGACATAATACACTTCATGGTTCCTTTTTACAAGTTCTTTATGAAAAATTATAAATTTAATACACAGAAAAACAAAGCTCAGAAGAAGACTGCAATGAAGAAAATATTAATATTGAAAAACCTTGAATTCATTAACCCACCATTTACAATAAACATGTAATGGTTTTATAGCGATGAGAAAAAAAACAAAAAACAACCCTTAAAACAAGAGAACCGAATTCTTGCCTTATTGTGTAGTCAACAATTTTAAAAAGCATAAAAACAAAAAAAACTAAAACTATGTTCATGCTTGCAGTTTCTAAACTGTTGTTGCTCTTTTATTTAAAAAAGAAAAAAAACTAATCTATTTTATGGAGATCTCTAGTGTAACCTTCAATATTGATCTCCATGTTACATCATTCAATCTTATCTTCAATCTCCTCCTGAATGATCAATCAAGGTGAGTCCCAACTGACTTCTAAGAGAAATAAAACTTATGGTTGGAAGAGCTGTAGGAAAAATATCGGCAACTTGATCAGAGGAAGGACAAAGTTGCAACCCAACCTGTCCACCTTGAAGCAAATCATGAATGTAATGATGTCGGATCTCTGTGTGTTTCGTTATGGCATGAAACATATGATTCTTTTTCATGGCAATAGTGTTGTTGTTATCACAATAGATGGTGGTTGGATGCTCTGGAACCAAATATAGATTTGTGAATATCCTTCTTATCCATACCACTTGAGAACTTGTCGATGAGGCTGCCATGTATTCCGCTTCTGCTGAAGAAAATGCCAATGTTGCTTGTTTCTTACTACTCCAATATACAACTCCAAAGACAAATGAAAACACACAACCAGATGTTGATTTCCTACCATCCACTGAACTAGACCAATCTGAATCTGTGTAACCAACTAGTTCAAACTTGTCAGTGAGAGAATACTGAATGCCAAAATTATGCATACCACTCACATAGCTTATGATTATTTTAGCATCCCACCAATGTGATTCATGTGGATCCTGCATGAACCGAGAGATGAGGCTCACAACATACATAATATCAGGCCTGTTGGTTGTGAGGTACATGAGGCTACCAACCAAACTCCTATACCAAGTTGTATCAACCTTGAGACTAGCATCTTCCTTGGCTAGTTTTTCACCAAGGGCTATGGGAGTTGCAAGTTCTTTGCATGTCACCACGTTAAACCTCTTCAATAAATCAACTATATACTTAGATTGAGAAATAAATATACCTCCTAATGTTTGTTGTACTTCCACACCAGGAAAATAGTGCATAAGTCCCAAATCTAACATTTCAAACTCTTGTTTCATTTCTGCTTGAAACTTCTCCATGAGAGATTTTCTATTACCTATATAAATCAAGTCATCAACATAAATGCAAACTACGAGAATATCATTACCAATACGTTGGGCATACAAGGTAGGTTCTGAGTGGCTTCTGTTGAATCCTTTCTTCATGAAATAATTGTCAATTCTAGCATACCAAGCATGAGGAGCTTGCTTCAACCCATAAAGTGCTTTCTTCAATTTGTAGACTATGTGTTCTTTTTATGGAACTTCACAACCCATAGGTTGTTCCACATAAACTTCCTCATCAATGTAACCATTAAGGAATGCCGATTTCACATCCATCTGAAATATTGGCCACTTATATTGAGCTACAATAGCCAATATAATCTTGACTATATTAAGACGAGCCACTAGAGAAAAACTTTCTACATAATCTACTCTAGGAGTTTGTGCAAACTTCTTGGCAACTAGTCTTGCCTTATGTTGTTCTACTAAACCATCTGCATGATATTTGACTTTGTGTATCCATTTCACACCAATCACCTGCTTACCTTTGGGAAGTGGAACTAACTTCCAAGTATTATGTTTGCAATTTGGAGGAATTGATTATGTGTTGCATTGATGTTTTGTCATTGATGTCAACACTAGTTGTTTTGGTTGTTTACTAGTATCCTTTTGGTCCTGGTAGGATGTTTGGTTTCTGGTTGGTAAGATCATGTTGATCTGATATACTTTGGTATTCTTTGGCTTATGGAATTGGCTTAGATCTTCTATTCATGCTACTCACATACATGTTCAATTAGTTGGTATTGATTTGGTGATTGGATGCTATCTTATATGTTGGTAAGCCTGGTTTATTGATCCGGTGAGGGTTTCACCAACAGAGCTTTGTTGAAGATCTTTTGATATTATGCATAAGTGGTGTTGGTGCAGCTTCTAGTAGAGTTTTAGGATGCTGATGGTGATCGTGTTCAAGCCTTGACTGATTGGGATCATTGCTTTAGTGTGTGTGGACTTGAATTGGGTCTAGTACTATCTGGGTTTTGGACCAGATTAATATAACATGTTGTTGGGACTTCTCGATGTGTTTCCGGGATGAATTATGGGTTGGATAATATTTGTTTGGTCTTAGGCTGACATGTTTTATAATTATGTAATAGGTTTTATTGTCTGGTAGCCAACCTAATTGTTTAAGATTGAGGCTTTGTATATATATGTGTATGATCTCTTTGTAGATCATGAGATGAGGGAATGGTATGCAAGCAAATAATGTAAAAATCATTCATGCAAAGGATTTGGTCGATTATAGGTGATCGAGCTGGGTTTATGCAAGAGGTTTAATCAGAAGTTTAATCGTGTTCTGCTTATCCACCCATCCAACAGTTGCAATTAGATTTAATCAGAAGTTTTTATGTACACGGATGAGGGAATGGTATGCAAGCGAATAATGTAATAATCATTCATGCAGAGGATTTGGTTGATCATAGGTAAACAAGTTGGGTTCATGCAGGAGATTTAAGACCTCTAGTATTGAGCTTAACCAGAACTGTACTCTGGCATAGGAGATGCTATTATTGCAGTTCATTCTTCTTTTTGGATTGTAGTCTGGATTTTTATGTAGTCAGTGAGACTCATTTTGTAATGAGCAGTGTGCTCTAGGTTGTTGGCTTTCATGCAAGTGCAGGCCCCTCAATTTGTAATCACATACTTACTGCAAAAGTATTATTTGACTATGGGTAGACTTCCCACTGTTATTTTTTCCTTTACCGAGTTTTCCACGTACAAATCTTGGTATCATGTGGTTGGTATTTATTCTCTAATTATTGCTTGTGCTTAATTGGTATATCTTCTATTTTAGTAATTAGTTTAAGTGTTCTGGTATTGATCTTATGTGTTCCGGTAATATAGTTTTATCTAGTGTATTTTTTTCTGGATTCGATTGTGTGTATATTTTTCCATCAATATAGTTTTAATTGTATCATGTTTCGGTAATCTGGTGACAATTGATTCACCCCCCCTCTTAGTTGTCCTCTGGTTATTTTAACTGTCTAACAATTGGTATCAGAGCTCTCATCCTCTCTGCAGAAGCTTAACCGCTTGAGGAAGATCCTATGGCATCTAACAGTTCAAGTTCATCTAGTTCATCTCTAGCTATCATTCGGAGAGAAATTCCTAGGCTTGATGGAACAAATTATAGAATATGGAACATTTAGATGGAGACTCATATGAGATGTCTTGGTAAGGAAATCTGGAAGATCATTGAGAAAGGGGTTACTCCTTTTAATCCGACATCTGGCAATCCTCCTCCACTAAGCTTGGATAAGGAGCTTGAGATTTATTATAGAACTAGAGAAGCCCTCTTGTGTACACTTTTTGATCAGCAAATAATGGGACTGACTGACAAATCAACAACAAAGACTATATGGGACAAGTTGGAGACTCTAAATGAAGGTGGCACTAATGTTAAGATTTCTAAACTTGATGGTTACCAGGTGAGCTATGAAAATTTGAAGATGGAATAAGATAAAAGGATTACTGCATTCATGAAAATAGTAAATGAAATTGTCATGGAAATTTGATGTTGTGGTGGACCTCTGAGTGAAGATGAAATAATTTCTAAAGTTACGAGAGCTTTACCACTAGCTTATAAGATGGAGGCTACTGCAATTAATGAATTGAGAACAATGGCTAATACCTCTCTCAATAGGGATACCTTGGTTGGGAATTATTTGCTTTTGAGCTTGAAGAATTTGGACCTTCTAAAGCTGTGGAGTTTGAACCTTCTTTTCATGCATTTACATCATCAACCGACAAGGAAGGTTTGAAAACTTTGTATGTGAAGGAATTAGATGATATGAAGAGAGAAGATGAAGAATTTGAGCAACTTGAAGCCCTATTTGCTAGAAAAGTATAAAGGATCAGTAGGAAGTAAGTATGAAGGAAAATCATCTTTCAAATGTTTTTCATGTAATAAGATAGGTCATTTTGCATCTAGATGTCCTGAAAGAAATTCAAGGTTTTAAGAAAGAGATAGAATATATTTTAAGCCTGACCCTGGATATTAGAACAAGCATAAGTACAGGAAAAACAAAGATAAATCATGTTACTTTCTAGATGAGGAAGGTGTGACTGATTCTGATGATGAACCGACACAAGACTCTATTAGTGGTTCCAACAATGGAAAGGAATGTGTGTTCTTGGCTATCAAGGAAGATGATCTGGTAGTGGAAGAGAATCTACCTAAAGAAAAGGCTCTTGTTTCTAAAATTAAAGATAAGGATGAATGGGTAATAGACAGTGGATGTTCACATCATATGACTGGAGATAAAAGGAAGTTTCTATCTTTGCAAGAATTTGATGGCGGTCTGGTTAGATTTGGAGATGACAAAGCATGCATGATCAAGGGAAGAGGAACCATATCATTATCTATGGTAAGAACAATACTAATAATGTTTATTATGTGGAAGGTTTGAGGCATAGTATTTTGAGTGTAGAACAATTGGTGGATAAGGGATTTCAATTACAATTCGAGGATGGAAAATGCAAGATCATTAATAGATCTAGAATGGAAATTGCAACCGGCACTCAGACAAAAGGTAATATATTTCATTTGAATTCCAGTGAGAAGACTTGTTTGATTGCACAAATTTATGAGAGTTGGCTTTGGCATAAAAGGCTATGTCATGTGAATTTTGATTGCAATGTAAAGATCAATTCAACTAATGCAGTTAGAGATATACCTAAGATTGTAAAGCCCTATAAACTGGTATGTAAGGAATTTCAAATGGGAAAACAAGTCAAAACCTCTTTTAAGAGTATAAAAGATAAATCTAATGATGTTCTTGATCTTATTCATACTAATTTGTGTGGTCCTACTAGAATCAAAAGTTTTCAGGGTGATAGTTATTTAATGCTAATCATTGATGATTATTCTAGAATGATGTGAGGTACTTTTCTAAGGGAGAAATCTAAAGGCTTTTGAAAAGTTTAAAATATTTAAAGCTGAGGTTGAAACTGAGACAGGATTGAAGATTAAGTGTTTAAGGTCAGATCATGGTGGAGAATTCACATCCGGTGAGTTAAATAACTATTGTGAGAAGCATGACATAAGGAGACAATTTTCTACTCCCTGGACACCTCAACAAAATGGAGTTGTGGAAAGAAAGAACATAACTATCTTGGATGTTTCTAGAACCATGATGATGGAACCTAATCTACCTCATATCTACTAGAGAGAAGTAGTGAGAACAATAGTTTATACATTCAATAGAGTTTATATCAAAGGAGAAACTGGTAAGACACCTTATGATTTATGGTTTGACAATACACCTACAGTTAAGTACTTTAGAATCTTTAGTAATAAATGTAATATCAAGAGAGATTATTTCATTAGCAAGTTTGATCCTAGATGTGATGAAGGAATATTTCTTGGTTATTCTAATGAAAGAAAAATTTATAGATGTTATAACAAAAGATTGTAGAGAATTGTGGAGAGCGCTAATGTCAAGGTGGATGAGCAGAATAAAAGTCAAATTAGAATTTATGAGCAAGAACTGGCAATGGAAATGATCATTACTAAACTAATAACACCTTTATCTGAATACAATGTTGAGCCAGTTACTCTAGAAGTATTAGAAAATTCAATAGTAACTCAAGATCACGGAAGATAAACAGAGGGTCAGAAGACTCCTAGGTATGTAAGGTTGAATCGTTCAAAAGATCAAATCATTGGGGATAAGAACAAAGGAGAGATGATAAGAAGAAGATTGGCAGATGATGAGGTATGCTTAATTTCTGAAGTTGAACCGGTATCAATAATTGAAGCATGTAAAGATGAATGCTCAATGAAAGCTATGGAAGAGTAATTATATAAGATAGAAAAGAATAACACGGATTTTAGTTCCCCGGCCTAAAAATAAAAATGTTAGTGGAACTAAATGGGTTTTTAGGAATAAATTAAATAAAGATGGACAAGTTGTAAGGAACAAAGATAGATTGGTTTGTAAAGGATATATCCTCAGAAGGAAGGAATTGATTATGATGAAACTTTTTCACCTCTAGTTAGGATTGAAGATGTATGATTATTTCTTGCCTATGTTGCACATATAAACTATAAGGTTTATTAGATGGATGTTAAATGTGCTTGTTTGAATGGGGATCTTGATGAGGAAGTTTATATTGAGCAATTTGATGGTTTTTCACTTTCAAATGATAAAACCATGGTTTGCGGGTTAAAGAAAGCCTTATATGGATTGAAACGGGCACCTAAAGCTTGGCATGCAAGGTTGGACAAATATTTTTTAAAGCTTGGTTTCACTAAACATAATGCTCACCTTAATCTATATTATAAAGTCATTGATGATGATATACTAATTATTGAGGTCTTTGCTGATGACATCATTTTTGGAGGTGAGGATAAGTTGTGCATGAAATTTTGTAACAATATGGAGAATGAATTTGAGATGTCTATGATTCGGGAAATAAAAAATTTCTTCGGTTTGCAGATTACTTAGACTGATAAAGGTATTTTCATCTATCAAACTAAGTATGCTAGAGAGATGTTGAAGAAATTTGTTATGGAAAATTCTAAACGGGTTAGTACTCCTATGGTTACAAGTGAGAAATTGACAAAGAAAGATGAATCAACACTGGTAAATCCTACAAGATAAAAGTCTATGATTGGAGGTCTACTATATTTGACTTAGACTAGGCCGAATATAATGAATGCAGTTTGAATTGCATCAAGATATCAAAGTGATCCTAGAGAAAATCATGAGAGTGTAGTGAAAAGGATTTTTAGATACTTACAAGGAACATTAGAATATGGTTTGTGGTATCCTAAAGATGATGACTTTAATTTATGTGCATATACAGATGCAAATTGGGTAGGTGATGTTGATGACAGGAAAAGTACTTATGGTGGAGTTTTCTTTCTTGGAAAGAAACTTATTTCATGGATCAACAAGAAATAGTCATTTACCTCTTTATCTACTATTAAAGTTGAGTATGCTTCTGCTCCTACTAACTATACACAATTTTTATGGATGAAGCAAATGTTAAAGGACATAAAAGTGCATTGCAATGAGCTGGTAGTTATACACTATGATAACTCTACTATTATAGACATATCAAAGAATCTAGTATTTCACTCTAAGACAAAGCACATATCTATCAAGTATAACTTTTTGAAGGTAAAGGTGGAAGAAAATGAAGTTAGATTGGTTTATGTGAACACTAAAGAGCAGATTATAGATATCTTCACTAAACCTTTGCCTAAAGAATCATTTGAGTATCTTAAAGACAGTTTAGGGGTTTCTACCTCTCTGATAGAAAACTAATTGATACTATTTGACATTAGTCCAATATGCATTATCAAAGCTATTATTCATTCCAGATTGATGTGGTGATGCTACTACTGAGGGGGAGTAGTTAGTCTTGTGATTCAGTGGTTTACGATTTTGCTTTGATATTTATGTCAGATCTTTGGCATTGTTGTCAAAGGGGGAGAGATATTCATGTGAAAAACTTAAGGAGTTATATACATTAGGGGAGAAATTTGCAGAACTTAATTGTGATATCAACTACATGGAGAGTATGGATTAAAAATTTATTGCTCTATTATTGTGTGGGAGATTTATTTGGCATTTCTTGGCACTTAGATGTTTTTCACATCTAGTGTTGCCATCAATGTCAAAGGGGGAGATTGTTGGAAATTTGGAGGAATTGATTATGTGTTGCATTGATGATTTATCATTGATGCCAACACTAACTGTTTTGGTTGTTTACTGGTATCCTTTTGGTTCCAGTAGGATGTTGAGTTTCGGATTTGTAAAATCATGTTGATCCCATATGCTTTGGCTTAGATGTGCTATTCATGCTACTCAGATACATGTTCAGTCAATTGGTATTGATCTGGTGATTGGATGCTATCTTATATGCTGGTAAGCCTGGTTTATTGATCTAGTGAGGGTTTCACCGGGAGAGCTTTGTTGAAGATCTTTTGATATTATGCATAAGTGGTGTTGGTGTAGCTTCTAGTAGAGTTTCAGGATGCTGATGGTGATCACATTCGAGCCTTGACTATTTGGGATCATTTCTTTAGTGTGTTTGGACCTAAATTGGGTCTAGTACTATCTAGGTTTTGGACCGACTTAATGTAACATGTTGTTGGGACTTCTCGATGTGTTTTTGGGATGACTTATGGGTTGGATAATATTTGTTTAGTCTCAGGCCAACATGTTTTATTATTATGTAATAGGTTTTATTGTCTGGTGGCTAGCCTAATTGTTTAAGGTTATTGGTTATATATATATATGTGTATGATCTCTTTATAGATCATGAGATGAGGGAATGGTATGCAAGCGAATAATGTAATAATCATTCATGCAAAGGATTTGGTTAAGAATAGGTGACCGAGCTGGGTTTATGCAAGAGCTTTAAGACCTCTGATATTTAGCTTAACCAAAACTGTACTCAGGCATAGGATATGCTATTATTGCATTTCATTCTTCCTTCCGGATTGTACTCTGTATTTTTATGTAGTCAATGAGACTCCTTTTTTAATGAACAACGTGCTCTAGGCTATTGGCCTTCCTGCAAGTGGAGGCCCCTCAATTTGTAATCACATACTTACTGTAGAAGTATTATCTGACTGTAGGTAGGCTTCCCACTGTGGTTTTCCCTTTATCGGTTTTTCCACATACAAATCATGGTGTCATGTGGTTGGTATCTATTCTCTAATTGTTGCTTGTGCTTAATTGGTATATCTTCTATTTTGGTAATTGGTTTAAGTATTCTGGTATTGATCTTATGTGTTCCGTTAATAAATTTTTAATTTCTTAAAGTTCTGGTAATCTGGTGACAACTAGTTCACCCCCCCTCTCAGTTGTCCTCTAGTTATTTGAACTGTCTAACATATTATTCTTATGAATGGAATTCATTTCCTCATTCATAGCATTAACCCATACAGGTTCTATACACAGAACATGTGGTGATCAAAAGAAAACAATTGAGATCAAATGACCTACATGACAATGAGACTCTTGGTGCAGATATAAACTAAATTGTAACTAGTTTAACTTCCCAAGGTGTGTCCCATTGTTATCTATCTCACAGGATCCCTAAGCCAATGTTTAGCTCTCAGATAATTGAGAAAATGACTCACGAATGACAACTCCAAGAACGAGTGATATTGTGATCTATATGCATGAATGCATTCTAAGATCTATATGATATTTTATAAACTATGATGCTAAGCTAAGATGAAGATAATGATATGATAAAGATATTGACAAATTATCCTAACATGATATACTACCATGGATATACTATGATATGAAATGCTTCTAAATGCTATGATGATATTATAACAAAGGGAGGCTAAAATGCTTAATACAATTAGACTATAATGTAGATGCATGAAACTTGGATCTTAGAATGAAGAATGAGAGCTCTATTTATAGGGAAAATAGGGCAATGGATGGTTGAGATTGAATAACCTCAACAATGGTTAGGATTGAAAGCTATCAATCCTTGTTTACAATTTTTACCAATGAAATGGTGACAATTGTCAACAAGATGTGGCTTGAGAGGAGGTGCAAGAGGCATTAAATGGCTTAGGAGACATGAAGGTTACCTTAGGAGGTAGGGTGAAGGTTAGGTTAGGGTCATCCATTGGATAAAGCTTTTACCCAAGGGGTAAACTCATGTGCAAGAGTTAGATAGGACAACCAGGGTCAAAGCCATGAGACCCTTGAGTTAGACAAGGGTTAAGTTAGATGGAAAATCTCTAACCATGGGAGAAGGTTGAGTTAGCTATTAATGGTTAGGAAGACTTTGGGGACAAATTTGTAAGAGTCCTTCCAAATTTGGGGAACTCAACAAGTTAACTTGTTGAATAAATAATTTGTTTAATGCATTTAGAAGACTTTCTTCCAAACTTGAGAAGTGACCACCTCAAATTTAGGGAAAGGACATGATTAAAGGAATTAAGGCTAATTGATTAGGATAAGGTGTGCTCCAGAAAAATAATTAGGAAACAAGTGGGAAATGTAGGAAAATGCAAGTGGGAGAAATAGGATTTTAACTAAAATAAAATGCTTTATTTCAACTAAAATAGATGCAGCTTGCATAAATACAAGTGGGGGGATTTTTATAAATAAATTAAATTTATTTATATGCAAAGATCAATTTAATTAAATGTAAATTTAATTAGAGGGGGAAAGGGGAATTAATTAAATAAGTTGAATAATTGATTTAATCAAATAGATAAAAATGAAGAAATTAATCAAATTTAATTTAATTAATAAGGGGATGTGCTTTAAATAAATATTAAATATTTATTTAGGAATGGTTAGATTTATACGTCTACATTTTGCCCCTCTTTGTAGTGATGTGTGTGCACATGTTGATTCAAAGAAAATCGCTGCATATGCAACCAAAATTTGATCAATATGATGTCCTGTGCCAAATGTATGATATGATGCCCTAGAGGTAGATTTGATGAACGATATTAATGATGCCTCCTAGGGAGATGAATCAAGGGAATTTATGAAAGTTCTGCAAAATTAGTCAATTCTGTGATCATTTTGAATTGATTGCGATATGATAATATTGACGTCGTTGGATACACATCATTTGATTCATCTTCCGAAAAAAAGATGTTGATAAGGTTTATAATGAAAAAGTGGGATTAAAATACATGCCCCAATTATTAAACTTATTGTTTACACTGTTAGAAGGTAAAAAGTGATTTTGAAAAATCATTTGCACACTTGTCTTCTTGCAATTTGGACATTTGGAGCTCTAACCACGATGTTGATTCTATACCAATCTCACCGTTTCAAGTGAGTTAGATGATACTAGGGTTCTGTTGTGTATGGCACACTAGTAAGTGGCTCGAATCCCTATCTTTTTCTAATTTATTTTTGCATTTTTTGTCACGTTTTTCATTTTTTTGGTCGCGTTTCTCTCGTTTTAGGGCATAGAGTCAGTCGCTTAGCACATACGAAACAAATTTTAGCCATAGGGATTGAGATATTGACTTTATCATCCATATTTTGATAGGAGTAAATATAGATCAATTAGCATAAGTTGGTACACACAAACTCTCTTTCAATCCACCACTCTGTTGTTGTTGCAGTGATACCATAAACATGTTATGTTATGGATGCTTAAATGTTGAAGTTGACCCCTACATAAGGATTACATCACATTGAAAAGTTTTGATGGAAGCACGGTTATTAACAACATTGCACATAAGATAAAAATTTAATTTTTAGATGAAAAATGACATTGGCCTCAATTTTTCTTTTTGTAGATTAAATGATGTCTTTGGTTGGTCCTTTAATCTATTGCACCTTTATTTAGCAGTAATATAATTTAGTTGTCTATGTGAAAAAGAGTCAGTTTGGTCTATGTAAAAAAGTATGGCCTATACTTAGGAGAATTTTCCTTTTTCATCTTTTCAATAAAGTTGTAAGCTTGGATCTCATTCAAAATTTTGGTTGGTTGATTCTATTTAATTCATGCATAAGTAATCTTATTGGTACTTAGTGAGGATGATATAATAACCTTCATAATATTTTTTGATAACTGCTTACTAGATATTATTATATCATCTTATGTTATTATTTAGTTATATTACTATTAAGTTTAAATATTTTTATTATATTATGACTGTTATATCAAAATATTATAATTTATATTATCTTATTATTATTATAGTATATCATATTTTTTATTATTATTATATTAATATTTTATATTCTTATATTAGTACAATAAAAATAATATATTCTTATTATATACTTTTTGTTTAAAATTAAGAATTATCTTTATTTCACTATAATTATTATGAGAAATATTTTTAAAATATAAATAATTTAACTACTACATTGCTAATTTTATGGCAATCCACATCATCATGCTTGAATATTTTGCTTAATTTGAAATTAAATGGAAAAATAAATTTCCAACTCTGAATCAATCAATCCCACAACTATCAATTTTTAATACTCTCTGATTAAAATTACATAAACTTACAATCCATGTTAAATGTACTATTATGATGCTATGTACATTTTTAATTCTTGCTATATTATATCTGTGGGAGTTGTATTTTTATTGAACTAAGAATTCATAGTTACAAAGTAAACTTGAATACACTTAAAAAAAATAATAGTTATTACATCAAGGTCAATAATAAAAAAACCAATAATCCAAATGGGTTTGGCCCTTAATCAAAAATAATAAAAATACCAATGAAAGTTTCAATTGAATAATTATAAACAGTAATTACACACCAATAAAATTATCAAAAAATGTAGTTGTTATCAATCGGAAAAAATGGAGGGAACAGTGCATGCAGTGGGAAATTTGAAAATGGGAAATGAAGGGAACAACGAGGATGGATCCTCTGGTTCTAAATCCACTGCAGCTTAAGGACAAGAAATGGATGATGAGGATGGGAGATAGGATGGGGACCCACGGCTATGGGACCCTTCTCCTGACTGCAAAAAGATGAAAGATTCCCAAGAATCGAGCCACGAGGCGGTGAAAGTTGACTTAGAAAATATCAAGGAGGGGAAAGCTTCCAAACCCTGGAGTAGTCTTTTTGCAAGGAAAGCATCTGGAAAACCGACTGGTAAATCATCTTTCCCCTTTGTGAAAGATATTTCTTATAATAAAACGGGTAAACTTGCTATTGAGATTCCTAATTTGGTTATTGATCGTAGTATCTCTTTAATGGTGTTTTCTCTAGTGGGGAAGTTTGTTGGACCTCGACCTAATATTGAGGATGTTAGGTCTTTTGTTAAGAGAAAATGGAGAATGAAAGGTCGGGTTGATGTCTCTACCCTGTCCAGAGGTTTTCTGTTTTCTCATTCTCTTGTGGGGAAGATATGGAAGCTGCATTAAGTGGTGGCCCCTGGATGTTTGGTAAATCTTCTTTATCTATTAGAAAATGGTCTCCAAACATGGAACTCAATGACTCTTTCTTTGAATCTGCCCCGGTTTGGGTAAGGTTGCCAGGATTGCCGATGGAATATTGGGTGGAGGATGTTTTCTCAAGAATTGCTAATTCCTTTGGGGAGCTTGTTGTGATAGATCCAATGACAGCAGCTCGCAAAAGATTGGTTTATGCGCGTATCTATGTCAACATTTCGCAAAATATGGACCTTCCTAGCACTATTGATATAAGCTCCAAACTTGGATTATGGGAACAGACAATAGAGTTCGAATCACTCCCCTTTGTGTGATTTTCTTGCAAAAAAGTTGGTCACTGGGCTAAGGCTTACTCTAGCAACCTTTAAAAACTTGTGATGATAAACATCCACAAACAGGTGTGGAAAGAAAAGAATAATAATAAAGAAGGTAACAAGTTGGAAGAAAAAAGTGGAAACTCTATTAATATATCAGAACCATCAGAAAGAGATAGAAATGACCTTCCTAAGAATCCCCCTTTGAAGGAGATAAAAAAGAATGAAATCAGGGAGTTTAAGATCAAAACAGTCAATACCTTTGAGGCTCTACAAACACAGGAAAAGGAGAATGAAATCAGTGAAGAGCCACTTGAAGAAGGTGAGATTGAGAATATCACCGATTCTCATCATGAGGTCTTTCAAGCTTCTATATCAAAAATAGATGAATAGTGCCTAGATGAATTTGAAGAACATGAAATTAAACTTAGAAGGAACAACAAGTTTGGATCACCTCAGGTAAATTTAAATGCATTATTCCATAATATTGGAGTTGATATGCCCACATCATCCTAGAAAAGAGGAGAACTATGGAGTAATATGCAAGATGCGCCTAGAGAGGAACAAGAAGAAAACATAACAGGAAATGGAAAGAAAATAAAAACTAAGAAGGTAGGAGGCCTTAATGGGGTGAAAACTAGAACCAGATCCAAGGCTGATTTTGGTGCTTCAAAATCCCCACTGGGACGTAAAACTATGAAATGGCATAGGGACTAGGAGAGAAAGCAAAACATAGCTGATGGAAGGCAGCGAACTATAAAGGAATCCTGCCCTCAAGCTTCCAAATGAAGGTAATATCATGGAATATCAGAGGCCTAAATGGTCTCAATAAACAAGATATATTACGGAACCTCATTCGAGATCAAAATCCAGATATTATCCTGCTTCAGGAAACCAAAATGAGTAAAGAGAAAGTGGAGAATTTAAACTTCTTTAAAAATGGAAGAGTTTGTGGCAGCAGCTCGAATGGAGCATCTGGGGGTTAGCGATTTTCTGGAACAAGAAAGCCATCTCTAGAGAAATGATTGATGAAGATGGCAATATATTATCCCTGAAAGTTAAAAGCATCTATGAAGGAAAGGAATGTGTTATTACTAATATCTATGCCCCTAGCTCCAAATCTGCTAGAAGCAAATTCTGGGATAAAATCTAGCAAAAAAGAAAATCTTTCCCTATGAACAACTGGATTGTGATGGGAGATTTCAATACTCCTCTGCAAGGCATTGATAAATATGGGGGAACTCAAGCTCAATTGGACAGCAGATCTAACTTGATGGACTTTATCAATTTCAATGCTCTCATTGATATGGATCTCCATGGGGCTTCCTACAGTTGGTCTAACCGAAGGGATGGTGAAGACCTCATTCAAGTAAGACTTGATAGATCCCTTGTCACTAATGATTGGATTCTTTCTCATAGATGCTCCCTTTCTGTTATTAATAGAATTGGTTCGAATCATTATCCCATTACTTTTGTTGTTGAGAATTTTAAGAATAATCAGAGTTTCCCTTTTCAGTTTGAAAAGATGTGGATTTCCCACCCTAATCTTGAAAATTCTATTGCCAACTAGTGGAATATTGATGTGAATGGAACTTCCATGTATAAAGTTGCCAAAACACTTAAAAATATCAAAGTCAACATTAAGATATGGAATAAGAAGGTCTTTGGTGATATTTTTGATTCAAAGAAAAAGCTAAAGGAGGATCTTGATCAGATCCAAAATTCAAATAGAAAGATGGCTATAAAAAGTATTCCAAAGCCATGGAAGATGATGTTCTTGTCAAACTCCAGAACATTATTTCTAGGGAGGAAATTTACTGGAGGCAGAGATCCAGGGCGATTTGGCTGGAGGCTAGGGACAAAAATACTAAATTTTTCCACATGACTTCTTTAAAACATAAAGTTGCGAACAGAATTTCCAGACTTATTGTAGAGGACAAAACTCTTCTTAATAAGGATGAAATCAGGGATGAAGCTGTCAGTTTCTTCAATTAGCTCCTCACTAGTAACAAGGACATTGATTATACCCAACAACATAATTTGGTTAATATCATTCCTAAGATCATTAATCCTATTCAGAATAAGGCCCTCTCTGCTATCCCATCAACTGGAGAAATTAAAAAAGTTGTCTTTTCATTTCAAGGGGATAAAGCTCTGGGTCCTGATGGCTTCCCTATGTTTTTCTTCTAGGAATTCTGGCATATTGTGGGAGAAGACACAGTTAATGCAGTTAAAGAATTTTTTGGATCTAGAATAATCCTTAAGGAACTTAGCTCCACATTTATAGCCTTAATTCCTAAAGTTGCTGGGGTAGACTCAATGCGAAAATTTAGGCCAATAAGTCTATGTCACGCTTTCTATAAGATCATATCCAAAGTTTTGACCACTAGAATTCTGGTTGTCCTCCCCTTCATCATCTCTAAGGAGGAGAAAGGTTTTGTTCCTGGCAAGCAGATATTGGACTCTATCATTCTTGTGTATGAGAATATTCATTCCCTTAATGCTGCTAAAAAAGAAGGTTTCCTGATAAAGTTGGATCTGGCGAAGGCTTATGATAGAGTGGATTGGCATGTTCTTTTTAGAATCATGGAGGCTTTTGGATTTGATGAGAAGATAACTAAAATTATCAGAGAGTTGATCTCCACTCCTATGTTCTCTATTCTAATTAATGGATCTCCTACAAAATTCTTTAAATCGTCAAGGGGACTTAGACAAGGAGATCCCATATCTCCTATTCTTTTCAACATATTGGCTGAGAGCATGAGCAGATTGATACACAATTTGAAATTGAACAAAACCATCAAAGGTCTTCAACCTTCCTCTACTAATGTTTTTTGTTCTCATCAATAGTTTTTTGATGATACTATCCTCGTGGGATATTCTTCTGTTAGGGAGGTTGAGGCCTTCAAAACTTCTCTTAATTCATATGCTTTGGCTACTGGTCAGCAAGTCAATTGGGATAAATCGGCTATATACTTCATGAATACTCCGGTCATAAGACAACAGAGGATTGCTAAAATTATTGGCTGCATGGTGGACATGCTCCCTTCCACCTATCTGGGTCTTCTCTTGGGGTTAACTCTCCCAAATTCCTTTTGGAACATGCTTATTGATAAACTCAACAAAAAACTTGCTGGGTGGAAAGGCTCCATTTTATCTCAGGCTGGGAAATTGTAGCTCCTTCAAGCTACACTCCAGAACCTCCATGTTTATGCCCTTAGCTTATTTGGTATCCCGACTAAATTTGCTGAAGCATTGGAAAGAATCCAGAAGAGATTTCTATGGTCAGGAGTTGAAGAAAAAAATAGAATATCCTTGGTTGCTTGGGATAAAGTTTGTAAACCAAAGAACAAAGGAGGGTTGGGGATTAAAGCTCTAAAAACCTTTAATAAAGCTCTTCTAGCAAAACAATAATGGAGAGCTTATGATACCAAGAAAAATTGGAATCAAATATGGTTTGATAAATATATTCAGAATCAGCCAATCCAGGGGATCCTTAATTTTGAAGACATCCTTGTTGGATCCTTCATTTGTAATAGTATTATCAAATCCATAAAGGTGGCCAAAGCTGGAGTTGGATGGTCCTTGGAAAAGGCGACAAAATAAGGTTTAGGGAGGACCCTTGGATGAAGAATGAAGCTCTTTTTGATCAAGGCAGCAGTCAATTTATTGAGGAATGTAAAAGGAGGTTTGGGATCATGGTGTGTGACTACTGGAAGGAGGACAAATGGGTGAGGCTTGATGTTATACATTCTATATTTTCCTTACTCCAGAAGGAGTTGTTGTCCTTTTCCCTTAACAAAGACTATGATGATGTTTTTCTCTAGAAAAGTAATCCTAGAGGTGAATTTACGGTTGCTTTTGCCTACAAAAATAATTTTTCTCAGACTAGTGATCCCATTTGGAGTAAAGTTTGGAACAACATTCTAATCCCTAAAGTCAATATGTTCTTTTGGCTTGCTTCTCATAATAGTACCCTTACTATTGACAATTTGGTCCGAAGAGGTTTTAAATTCCCTAATAGGTGCGAGCTATGCTAGAAAGAGGAAGAATCAGTTGATCATCTTTTTTTGCACTGCTCATTTACTTGGGAAATTTGGAGTAAGATGTGGGAGAAATAGAAAGTTGATTGGGTTATGAACAGGAGTATCAAGGGTATTATCTGGCAATGGAATTTCCCCACCAAATGCCAGCTTATCAAGAACCTTTGGTCCTTGACCCTCCCCATGATTTGCTGGGGTATTTGGAAAGAAAGAAATAACAGAATATTTAGGGAAGCTAAGTGTAACTCTCAGGTGGTCTTTGAAAAAATTTGCAGGGCTATAAAAGAGAACATCAATATTCCTCATAAGAATAATAAGCAATGGTTTGTTACTGATATGAATGAAATGGAAAAATATATCCTCATTAAATGGAACCTAATACACAAAGTTTGCAGATCTGACAATAAGAATAGAAGAGATAATATTGTCTAGCACTTTCCTGATCATGATTGTATAAAGGTGAATTTCGATGGGGCGGATAAGGGCAACCCTGGGAAGTCTGGTGGTGGAGGAGTTATCAAAAATGCTCAAGGAGTCTGCATTGCAGCTTTTGCTTCTCCTTTTAGAGTCCAAAATAATCATGTGGCCAAAGCTATGGCCATGCTAAAAAGCTTCTAGCTTGTTCAGGGATTCAAATTTGAAAAAATATGGCTAGAAGGAGACTCCCTAAACATCATCCAAGCCCTCAAAGGTACAAGCTCTGTCTCTTGGAATATTACTAACTTAGTTGAAAGTGCTAAAAATTTGTTAAAAACCTATGTTAGTATTAGCATAACTCATGCTCTAGGAGAAGGCAATAAGGTAGCGGATTTCTTAGCTAATGAAGGGGTCAATTTAGAGAATGATGTTAAATATAATGGAGAAACTCATTGTAAAAAGGATGTTAAAGAACAATTATTTTTTGTTCGCATCAATGGGTCAAGTTAATATCATGATTATTTTTTGGGGAATGGATTCCAAAGACAGATTTTGGGGGCGGATTAACTGTCAGTTAATGAGTGCTTTTTGGCATCATTTCTATGATCATATATGTGAGGAAGATTATAATAATAAATGCTGGGTTTGTGCGGCCATAAAAATAAGCTTCAGAACAATGAAAGAGTCTATGTTCTGTAACTCTAGGATTTACAAGCATTTGGGGTTTCACCTACGAATTGTGAATTATAGCTTTGGGTACTCCTACTTGGTGCTCAAAATGGGTGGCAATTTAAACAGGAATGAGCCCCCAGGATGCAAAAACTGGAAGAGTGAATGAAAAGTCTGGAGAAGGCTTCACAGATATTGCTTTACTGACTATATGGAAAAGCTTCACGGAGGCAGAAATTCTGTGTCATATAGTTTTGCAAGAGGCTGGAATAACAAAAGAGTCACCTTGTTCGAGGAGATATGGCAAATTGATGAGAACTTGGTTGCAGAGGTCACGGGTCTTCAGAAGGAGGCCACTAAATTCTATAGAGACCGGAAGTATGTAGCTGAAGTGTTCAAAAACTTCTCGAAATCGGAGGATGAGAAGGGCAAGCTTGTAAAGAAAGACAACATCTCCTACTACATTCCCCAACAGGTAAAGCCCTTTTGGAAAAACGTTTTAAGGGTTTTAATGGAGTATCTCACTGTTGACGGTAGATTTACTAAAATCTATAACTATCACTTTGCAATTCTTAACCACTTCCATCATGAGGCTAAAATATCATTGCCTTTTTATTTAGCGTCCTCTCTGAATGAGAGTCTAGCTGATCACGCTAAAAAGCCTAACTCTTACCCTATAGCCCATCAAGGGCTCATATTGCTCATTTATGAATATCTGAAGGATAAGGCTAGGGCAACCAAAGATTATCCCCTGATCACCAATGTTCATATCTCTAAGAGTTGCAAAGACTCTAGTTCGGATGAGGATCAACCTAATGCCCCTACCCACAAAAAAAGGAGAGGTGATATAGATAATGTGGAAATGGAGGTGCACTGTGATGTGGAGGAGGAAAAGGGGAAGGATATTGAAACAAAAATGGAGAATGAGAAGAATGAGAACGTTGATGAAGAGGAAGAAGGGGGTAACTTTGAAAACCCTCACTCTAACCCAATGGGCTCGGACAGACGGAATGTCGCTCTAAATTCTAAGGAGGAAGACAATCCTAACTTTGTGGGCACTGAACAAGATAGGGACTCTACGAATACTATTTTGAACATCACCTGTAACTATACTCTCGAGTCCTTCAACTTCCAGAAATGGGTTGTAGACAACATAACTAGTATGCAAAGCAAACAAAGGGATCTGGAAAACAAGATAAATAAGCTAATTAAAGATATTAATTCTGGGAAAAAGAATGATGAGACGGAAACCAGTGAAGCTGAGGAGGAAGTCGAGATGGAGGATTGGCTGAAAAAATACCTGATTAAAGGGGACTTGAAACACCTGGAGGATGTTATCAGAATTTTGAAAAAATAGGCTGAGGAGGATAAAGACAACATCAACACCCGGGTTGCCCACACTAAAAAGGATCTGAAAAGCTTCATGAACCATAGTCTTTAGGTCCTAAAATTTTCATCACAGAACATGAATGCATTGGTGGATCATTTGGAGAGGAACAATCAATATAAGAACTTGGTAATCATTGAAGATGTACCAACTTCTAGCTCCACCCATCAGATTTCCAGGCGTAGAACTAGGCAGAATACTACTGGGATGGAGACCAAAATGAAAGATTGCTAGCTGAGATAGGAGAATAGTGATCTGAGGGAAGCGGCCAAGGCGATGATGCTCTTGGTTCAGAATGCTGTGGAGTCTATTAAAGTTTTCAATTGATTTGTAATACTGGGTTTGGGAGGCCAACTTCTTGTTGGCTCCTTGCTGTCTTTTTGTCCTAGCTGCTAGTTTTTGTGCTGGTCTTTTGTAGCTATTTTGTTTTGTCTCTTTCATGCTCATCTTTTGTAATGTAATCGAGTTTCGGGTCCCTTAAAACCTGTTTTTTTCTTAATCACAAATATCCATAACAATATTGAACTAATTTGGAAAAAAATAGTTAGTATATTATGAATAGGGATAATTATAAATAAAAATTGGTGAGAGAAAAAAGTTGTAAAACTGATATTTCATATCAATCACACAAACAAAAAAACATTAATTTTCACAACATATTTTAAAGCAGAGATAGAGAAAACGTTTGGACTACATATGTTCAATCTAATACAAACAAAAAACATTCATTTTAACAACGTTTTCTTGCTCTAGTTGTTTGATGTCAGATTCTCTAAGCTACTTTCTAATTTTGTAATTTTGTTGTTTTGCATGACATCATCAAAACATCACAAATAATGTAAAATTCAAGACAACATTCAAATGATAATGGTTTCACTAATAAAAATTCATAAAATTCAATCATCAAATCAAGATCAAAGAGATATTAAACACTTCAACTATTAGACAATTCAAGACTAGTTCAAAAAATATCAAACACAATGAATCAAAAGGTTCAACAACAAAAATTATCAAGCCACCAAATTTCATTACAACAATAAATAAATCTTCAACAATGAAAATAAATCATATATGTTATATAAATTATTCATATCACATATATACCTTTTTATCAAGAATATTAAGATCAATTGAAAAGATCATCACACATCGATCTTGAATTCTTTTCTATCTAGATGCTTTTATATTTTCTATTGAAAACTCAGCATACCATTGACATACCATTGACAGGAACTTGACTCATTGATCTCTTGTTCAAATTAAAACAGTTCTATTCTCATATTTTTCAATGGAAAGAAATAAAAACAATAAATTATAAGCCATCAATAAAAAATAATACCAAAAGACAACTGTTTAAAAATTATAATTTAACAATGCGCCAAAGCTCACAAAGATAATTAGACAATATTTTCCTATGTAGACTGTTTGACCTGTCCAAATGATTTGATTTTTTTACTGGTGACTGAGCATGACATGATTTTATTGTCAACTAACCAGCATGAATGGGTAAAAAAAACCCACTCTTACTCGTGACTGAACATGACATGGATTTATTGTGAGTTAAGCAGCATGGGTGGTCCAAAAAAACCCACTCTTTCTTGTGACTGAGCATGACATGGTTTATTTGTTTTGGTCCTTGCACACGGGCTTTGGTGTTTTGCATGATAAAGCAACTGACAGTGCCTCGGGTTGTTCAAAAAACTCACTTTTAGTGATTACATTTATTACTGTCACAGACCAGCAATTCATGTCAACCACGAACTCAAAGAAAAAGCACTGAGTTGAGATAATATCTACAATGCATTCCTTCCAAAAACAGTATTGCCACATTTAGATATATTGTATTAAAGAAATATGACAGTACGGATTGACTAACATGCGTGTTAGTCGCACGTTTTACACTTTCGATTTTGCAATTAACAGTTGTGATTGACTAACCTGTCACTAACACATTGTATGAAAGGTTCATTTTGGAGCCAGAATAGACACAGCCTGTAAACGGTAGCGATACGATTCAATAAAAAAAATTAAATTGGTCTATAAAAATTATAATTAATATTTTACAAAAATAATAAACATCTTATTTTTTTGTCAATAATTGGCTGAGCCAGATCATTATATTAATTAAGTTCATATACATAAACGGAGTTTAATTTTCTTCCAAACTGAAAAAAAAAAAAAAAAAAAAAGTCTCCTTGAGAGACTGAATTGTATCTAACACAGTGCTAACCAGAAGGATAGGAGTTAATGAAAATGTATAAAAATGAGACTTCTATGAGTCTCTAGACTACTGGTGATGGCCATTGCCATCTATCACCTTCAAGATTATATGGTTACAAAAAGTAAGGCCTATAATATCCAAAGAGAAAAGCATTTTGAAAATCAACCATAAAATCCTATCTGTGTTTTGAAGGTAGCCAGCCATGAGATGAAGCTGCTGCTTGAGAGTGACCATTGTCACGTGGGAGACCCCTCCCACTGCTTGCAGCTACTAGCCTTCCACGACCATGAGCCCTTCTACAGCCAACAGAATCACTCATTGCAAACCTTTGAACCTCCTGCTCAATTTTGGGAGGAAGAGAACAATTTAACCTTAAGATATCCACAAATTCCTCCTCCTTGGCTTTGTTTTCCAAATCATTTGACTGTATCCTCCAGTTTAGAAACCTGATTGCCATTGTCACAAGAGCCATGTGCTTCTTTAAGGAAGGACCTTTGAGGTCAACTAGGAATGGATAATAATTAATGACTTCCCCAAGAACAAAAAAGAGAATCAAATCTCCTGGACACTAATGCATTTGGCCTAAAATTCTGATAGAGGTTTCCAAGGGAGAAGGTATATTGTGAACAAATTTGATTTTTTTTTTTTAAAATTGCCTGCATTTGTCGGAATTCCGACAATAATTCAATATATGTTTTCGATAGAGAAGGAATTGGCAATGAAATTTGTGCTTTTTTACAAAAAGTGCCCGCGTTCGTCGAAATTCCGACGATCGCGGGCATTACAAAAAAAATAAAAAATCAAGACATTTCAAATCATTTTCACAGCCTCTTCCCATTCTCACGTTGCCACTCCAGCAGTGTACTCCTGCCCAGAGTAAGCGTAATCTAGGTTTTGGATGAGGCACGTGAACTGTTTTGATTGATTAATGCCAGCTCCAAGCATTCTCGGCTCATGGAATAGGGTTTGCAAAAATAAAAGCAATGTCGGCTCATGGAATAGGGCAGGTGTAAAGCTCTACCAACATCTCCCAACTTGTGTGAAAATGGGAGCAATGTCAGCTCATGAAATAGGGCATGCTCCCGGGGGCTAAAGACCAATAGGCTTCATTCCCCTTCTTTCATTCATTAGTATCGGTCACCCATCTATTTTGCACCTGCAGATAGTGATGTTTATGATTCTCCATTGGCCTGGGCGCAGGTGTAAAGCTCTATCAACATCCCCCAGCCTGTGCGAAAATGGGAGCTTTGAAATGGCACGCCGATTGTTTGACAGACTGTCTCACAGAAATTGGAAGTTTTGGAACAAGGTATGAACATCTATCATAGGATAAATAATAGAAGAATTTTGTCACAACTTGTAGCTGCAATTGCCAGGGTACATGTTTTAAAGATGTTTTATATCATAGAATCAACATTCCAATGGCTATTTATTTTTTAAAATTTGGATATCGTATTCCCAACTAATGTCTATTTTCATGAAACTATTCCTTTAGGCAAGCAAAAAAATCCTAAAAAAACTACACAAGGCTTAAACGATTATTCATAGCTCCTAGAAAATCTCTTCATTACCAAAAAAACCTATTCATACATGAAAACATTATTCACACCAAAAACATTGTCCATGCCTAAGACATTAATCACAACATCAAATAATATTCATAGTGTAAATAAGCACTACTCATGTTTAAACTTTTATTCATAGTTTCATTTAACCTCAAAAATTACTCTACAAGCTCTTGAGTCCAAATTTGTTGTTCTCTATATGAATTATGGGGTTTGAAATCTATTTAGTATGATTGTCTAATATCCCTTGTCCAATGATGACTGAAAAACAAGAAATATTCGTTGTCAAATCTACAAGAGTCCTCAAAAAATGGGCATATGATGATGCAACCTCAAATTCCTCTTATTTCATATCTAAATCAAACAAATGCCTCATTGACAGTCATAAATACATGTTATAGGCAGCTAATGTGAAATTACATGGACTGTTAGAATAATGTATCAAAATCAGACTTCACTAGATTATTGTCATTTCATCAAACATGTCATGCAACCTCTGAAAACATATTACAACTACAATCCCATTCAAATCTTATTATAAACCAATTCCAATGCAATCATAGGATCTTTACATAGGTTGACTACCAAGAGATATGCTATTGATTTTTTGAAGACATTAGACAGTCACTAACTAAAGCATATATCTCAAAATTACAATGAAAGAAGAGGTCTGAAGAACTTGATTAAGCTATGCCCAAGTCTGGCAATGTAAACACCAACATTACTCATCCAAAATAAAGCCATCTTAGAGTTATGATCTTCAATACTTTCTCTTAGACAAGAGATAAATTTAAAAAACCACATGATTACTACAATAAATTTATTTTCTTATTAAAAATATAAATAATTACATTAGATATTTATTCCACATAAAGAAAAGAAATGATGAAAATCATTTGTGTCTTAAATAATGAGATTGACAACTAAAAATGGGAAATAATATCCTAATTATGAGTCCCTAATTAGTATAAGATACTATTTCCAATATTATACTAAGGATAAATATTCAAAAAGTATAATAATTACAGTAATACATATATCACTCTCATGCCTTCCTTAATTTGATAAAAGATCCCTCTATCCAAATATGAAGTCTCAAGGGAGTTGTATGTGTAAATTATTCAAGCTTCTTCTAAATCTATTCTAACCTCTTCTTCCAACACATGTCTTGATGATGGTTGATGATCTTTAAACTTTGAAAATATGAATGAACACACTCCTCTAGACATGATTTAAATACCACATTTAATTATACACATGGATGCAATGGACATGATTTAGGATGTGTGCAATGAAGTGTGGAGGTTCATGAGAAATATACATTACATTTTTCTGAAGAAGATTTAGGTTTCTATCCCCCTCCTTTGTTGACATACCCTCCCCCATTGTCTAATATATCTATGACTTTTCCAACAACTTTTAATCATAACAAGAGATATTTTTGTATGAGTTTCTTAAAGCCAACTTTATTACTCTCCCCTTGAAAAATTGAAGAAAAAACTATAAACAAAATTAGAACAATCCTTTTTTCAAGCATCATCAACTATTCCACTAATGAATGTCATGATTTGGAGATTAAAATTCAACAACTTATTGTAGTTCTAGTAACATCTAAATAATAGGTGACAATTATGAGTTATACACTCATCATATCCCTTCTAAATGACATTTATAACCTATTATGTTTTTATCTTGCTATATGACATCGGTAGCTTAATTACCTATTAGGGGCTCATTGTCATTCATGGTACTACGATTTCATGTGCAATCATGCTTGGGAGGCAACGTAATAGCTTAGTTCTTCTTGTCTCTACATTGTGGAGCAAGAATAATAGTTGTCAATTGTTCCTCTTTTTTAAGGATCCACTTTACCTTTGTTGATTTTTATCTTTTATAACTTGATATCCTTTCTTGCATAGAATTGTCCTCAATCC
Source organism: Cryptomeria japonica (assembly GCF_030272615.1). Classification (NCBI taxonomy): domain Eukaryota; kingdom Viridiplantae; phylum Streptophyta; class Pinopsida; order Cupressales; family Cupressaceae; genus Cryptomeria; species Cryptomeria japonica. Next base: position 302,237,386 of record NC_081408.1, read on the forward strand.
AAATTCTCTCCATGCTTGGACATGTGTGTTCCTTGATTAGGACCTCTTTCATTTTTTTGTAGGCAAATAAAAAAAGACATCGACCTCTCCTCTCTACTTATACACAAAATGACTAATTGAAACCACTTCATATACACAAAATGTCTCCTTGCACTGGTTGAGCCTAAAAAATGTGACACCCTTGTTCAACAAGGGTTGATACTCTACAACACAATGCCTATCATTCATAAGCTCAAGGTGGTTTCTTTCATGCTCAATAAAAATATGATCAAAACTCTTTGTAGTTTCACCACCATCATAATATCATTTTTCTATTGTTAACATCATACATTCTCATGCTATGATGGCAATTCATCGGGCTCTTCAATTTATTCAGTCTTTATATGTTAGTGACTACCTTTAACTTATGAACCTTCAAATAAATCATCATAATGACTACCTTTAATTTTTTATTGTTCCACCCTACAATTTTGTATTTGTGGTATGTAAAATAGTTGCTCTATAGAGGTTTTTTATCTCTCTACATTCTTTTGGTTGCCTTCATTTAAATTATGTAATGTTTCCATGATTTCAAAAAATAAAGATTTTAGGAACAAGGTTTGATATGCATATATTTCTTATATACCAGCACAACAATTGAATGTTGGGGGTGTTATGGATATTTTAATACAGTCATTTAAAATATAGAAACCCTTGTTATAAAATCTTAGAACTGATTCCAACACTAGGAAGTATGGTTATTTTAGAGATTTTGGAAGTAACTACACATCAAATTTTGGGTGCCTTTGAAACGAAAGTGGTATGATGAAATCTTTAGGCTACACTCCATACTACTGTTGCACAATATATTGGTCGATGATATTTTTAAAATAGTAAAGGAAGGTGTATGGAACAACCAAAATCTTATCATTATAAACAATGAATATTTTAAGATCCTTTTATAATGTGTAAGTTGAGAATATTTAATGAAAGGTCCCTAAATGAATACACTTTAAACTGAGAATATTTTATGAAAGGTCCCTAAATGAGTAGACAAAATGAATGTTTTTTGGATTAGGATGGTACACAAAATCTACTATCAAAAGGTTGTCCAAAATTCTTGGGAGTAGGAGATGTGAACTGGCCTACTCTTCTACTTTTCATGCCATCAAAATTTGAGTTTGATTGTCATCATTTACTTTGCCAAATTCTTCACATGTAACTTTTGAATCAATTTCCTACACACAAAATGACGAAAATAGGTTTGTTGATGGGGGATTTCCTAGGTCAAATAGGTTTGAATATACCTTGAAGTGTGCAATATGGAAGGTTTGTATTTTTAATCTCCTGCCCATTTCTTAATTTAAAAGATGATATATTTATTAAATATCTCCTCTATTTTTGGAGGTAGACATCTTTAGGAAAAATATCTTCCTCCCTCTTTAAAATGATCCCTTTACACTTGTTGAAAACTATCTCTTTTACAACTATCTCTTCCTTTCTTATAGCAATGAGGCATGTACAAGGATCTTTCTTCCTAGCTTGGAATGCATGTATGTTTATTAAGGGTATCTTCTTGGTGTTGAAGGTGCTTATCCTTGATAACTATCTACCTTAAGATATCAACCTAGAGGTATGTTGACATCTTAAGGGGAGGCATATGAGCTCTCCTTTTTTCTTGTGTTAATTCATTTATGTTATATCCTCAAACTAGAATTGTTGTGTTACATAGCACCCCCTAGGGCATGGTTATTATTATTTTTAGATTCGTTACTTGGAATAGCATGGATTAATGCTAGTGTGATCATTGTTGTTGTTTACACCTTTGCAAGTGTTGTTTATTATTGTTGTTTGTGTTTTGTGTCACTACAACAACCATTTTGTAGTAGAGTTTTTGGATTGCCTTGTGAACAAATGGTTTTGTTTGTTAATCTTCTCTATCATGGATCACCTAGCATAACACAACTTGCTAGCCAATGAAATCCATGATGTAGCATAAATTAGCCAAAATTACACAACTTGTTAGCTAGTAGTATTCACATTTCTTCTCTTTTCTCTTATCATATGACTAATAGAAAGCATCTCCTTAGTAGACCTAGAAGTCATATCTCTTCTCATGTGACAGAGTGTTCAAGTAGAATTGTTGGGACTAGGAGGCACGGATCTACCAGATCCTCCACCTTTCAGATGTAGACAAAATGAATGCTTTTTAGATTAGGATGGTACATAGATTCTACTATCAAAAGGTTGTCAAAAATTCTTGGGACTAGGATGTGTGAACTGGCCTACTCTTCTGCTTTTGATGCCATCAAAATTTAAGTTTGATTGTCATCATTTACTTTGCCAAATTCTTCACACGTAACTACTGAATCAATTTCCTACACACAAAATGATGAAAATAGGTTTGTTGATGGGGGCTTTCCTAGGCCAAACCTCAGGTTGTGAATTAACCTTGAAGTATAAGGTTTTCCTTTTGAGGGAAAGGATAGATCTAATTTTAAAATGATTAAAATTGAACATGATACCTTGATGAACCTTTCTTGAATCCTCACACAAGGTTTTAGGATGTCATGCAAATTGTTGATCATGAATGTTGTGCTTTAACTTGAATTCTCCTTCAATGCTTGATGAATGCTTGATTGCTTGTTCACTTGGAATTGAATTGATTTTATAATTAAGAGATCACTTGATTGTAGGTAGACCTCTTCAAATGACAGGGTGGGCTTCCTTTTATACCTAATCATACATAAAGTGTTTGATTTTTTTCTCACACATGAGGCAAGAAATGAGGGGTCATATTTTGGGTCCCAATCACGAGTACCAGGGCACCTAAGGCATCCTAGTCTTGTCAATGAGGACTTAAAATTGAACAGAGGTTGAGGAAGGAGTTGAAAATGTAGATTTCAAGACGATGTGAGTAGAATCAAAGTGGGCACGAAGCAAAATATGCCTAGGGGATATTTAGGATGGGACATGCTAAAGTGGGCATCAATGTCTCAAGATCAAATGGACCTTAAGTGATTGTCTCCCTTGCATATGATTTGTTTGGGTGATAAAATTCACCATTCTACTCACAAGAATTTTATTAAGTCTCAAATATAGGGCTCATAACTTATTAATGATGCAGTGAAAGTCCTTCATGAAGGACTTCTAGAAGTATTTTTGGATGAGTCTTTGTCAAGTGCAGAGAGAATACAATTCATGCTTAATGGATTTAAGGAACGTGCTTTCAAATTGGAAGCCAAAGTTTTGAAGGATATAGAGAAGAGGGTGGAACAGAAAAGACTAGAAGTTTTGGTGATTAGATATGCAAAAACACATATCCAACTACAAGAAAGCATAATTTGTTTTTTAGAAAAGTGTAAAGGATGTAGTGGCAGCATACATGTTTAAAGGCAATGGCCTAAATATACTAAGGATATTAAGGGTCACATAGATATTATAGCATCACAAATTGTACAACTATCCGATACTATAGACATGAAGAATGATGCAGAAGGAAACAAAAGGCTTCAAATAGAAAACTTGTACATGCAACTAAATCCATTGACTAATCAAAAGAACAAAATTAAGAAATGGTTCGATCATCTAAGAGATGTTATAGACTTGCAACTCACCAGCTACATAGTTTTTGCGGGTAAGATTTTTTTTGTTTTGGTTATGGTTGTGGTGTTTGCAGGGAGACATTTACAAATTTATATCTATTTTCACTATTTAATGGTTTACGGGTTTTTAATGGTAATTTAATGTTCTTTCATATTTTTGTATAGATACTTTATAATAACCTATTATAGTGATTTGTTCTATTATGGATAATGTTGTTGGTTAGATGGCTTTGTCGTCGATGCATGAAAGCATTGCATGAGTTCTACTTTTAAAAATTACATGAAACATTTTTATTTTATTTGATTCAGTGTTATTTGAAAAAAATATTATCAATGATATTTCCTTTCACCAAGAATTGGATCTAGGATCTTTCCATTAGATAATATGTAACATCCAATGACTAAATATTTTCTTTACAAATGCTTATTTTATTTAATTATCATCTAAGCATGAATTATAATTTATATTTGTGCGGAAGCAGAAGATACAAGCTAAAGACTCGTGTGCAAGTAAATTTCATAAAAGAAAGAAAGCATGCATTATCTTTAATGACATGGAAACAAGCTCATCAGCTGCCTAGAAGAGAGCAATTGGATAAAAGAAGAGGAAAGTGTTAAAGGGTGATAAATACATAGAGAGTATGCAATACAAACAAACAATGTCTGGAGTGTGTTATGTGACGTCTCTAATTTATGTCTGGAGGGACTAACTGGTTTTGGAATTCCTGGGAAACCTATTGGGCCATGCTTGGAGGGAATCAATGTGTTTTTGCAAGGGCCACCTTTTTTCTATTATGAGAATGTTTCTTTTGCACCGAAGGATATTTGGAAGACAATATCCAAAAATTTCTATAGTGTGGAACCAGAGTTGGTGGATTCGAAGTACTTTTCAGCTTCCAGAAGACCAAGAGGTTATGTAAACAATCCCCCAATAGAAGGGAGATTTCAAGCATTACCTCTCCCCCCCATGACTATTGAGGAAGAACTTCCTTAGACAAAGGATGGCCTCCATGGGATCAAAGAAAAAAATTGAATTGCATAGACTATAGATGATGTGGTGGTGTCCTCGTGAAGAACTCTGCACTATAATTAAAAATTGATGAGGGAAACTGCAAGATAGTGAACATAAATACATTTTTGAAAAGTGCAAAGAATGGAACTTGGTTTGGGTGGGGCTAGATCAAGTGGCTCCTCTAGAGGTTGACAAGATAGAAAGATTTGGAAAAGATCACACTCGTGGAACTTCATGTGCGATTGATCGATTGTGTTGTTTGGGTAATGCATTCCAAATAGATACAATTGCATACCATTTATATGTCTTGAAAGAATTTTATTCTGATGACATTAAATTAAAGTACTTTCTCTTCTATCTGGTATTGGTGGAGCAGAGGTTGCATTGCATCGACCTAGGATACATATTTATGTAGATACAACAAAAGTTAAATGTATCCTAGGTCGATGCAAAGCAACCTCTATTCCAGAGATCACCAGAAAATAGAGAAATGACTTTAATTTAATGCCATCAGAATAAAAGGCTTTAATCAAGACAGATAAATGGTATGCAACTATATCTATTTGGAATGCATTAACCAAACAGTGCAATCGATCAGTCGCACACGAAGTTCCACGAGTGTGATCTTTTTTAAATCCTAATATGATTTCTATCTCATCAACCTCTAGAGTAGCCACCTGACCTGGCCCCACCCCAACCAAGACCCATTCTTCCCACTTTTCAAGAATGTATTTCTATTCACTATCTTGCAGTTTCCCTCGTGAATTTTCAATTATAGTGCAGAGTTCTTCATGAAGGACACCACCACATCGTCTAGAGTCTTTGCTTCAATTTTTTTCTTTGATCCCATGGAGGCCAATAGTCCTTTGTCTGAGGAAGTGCATCCTGAATAGTCATGGGGGGGGGGAGAGGTAATGCTAGAAATTTCCCTTCTATTGGGAGATTGTGTACATAACCTCTTGGTATTCTAGAAGTTGAAAAGTACTTCGAGTCCACCAACTCTGGTTCCACACTATAGAAATTTTTAGATATTTCCTTCCAAATATCCTTCGGTGCAAAACCATCATTATCATAATATAGAAAAGGTGGTCCTTGCATGAACACATTTATTTCCTCCAAGCCTGGCCCAATAGGTTTCCCAGGAACTCCAAAACTAGTTAGTCCCTCCAGCCATAAATTAGAGACGTCGCATCACACACACCAGACATTGTTTGTTTGTATTGCATACTCTGTATGCATTTATCACCCTTTAACACTTCTCTCCTATTTTCTCCAATTGCTCTCTTCTAGGCAGTCAATGATCTTGTTTCCATGTCATTCAAGATAATGTCTGCTTGCTTTCTTTTACGAAATTTACTTGCACATGAGTCTTCAGCTTGTATCTTCTGCTTTCGCATAGATATAAATTATAATTCATGCTCATATGATAATTAAATAAAATAAGCATTTGTAAAGAAAATATTTAGTCATTAGATGTTACATATTATCTGATGGAAAGATCCTAGACAATTCTTGGAGAAAGGAAACATCATTGATAACCTTTTTTTGCAAATAACACTTAATGAAATAAATCAAAAATATTTTATGAAATTTTTAAAAGTAGAAATCGTTCAATTCTTTCATGCACCAACAACAAAGCCATCTGACCCACGACATCTGATACCATCGGAATTCCAATGACAACTAAAGAAACATCCAACAAGGATGTTGTATATCCAATGTCACTTCCTTGTCGACTAGTCATCAATGACCAAACATAGCATCCGTCGGAATTCCGACTGTAATCCATCAAAATTTTTGGCTGTGGGAGAAAATATAGCCGTCATCAAAAGAGTTCATAACATCATCAGAATTCTGATGCAAATGGCATCGTCAGAAAGGCCGACGACAATTTTTCGACGGTTAAATTGGTTGGAAGTCTGACATGGTGTCATCGGACTTTCGATAATTAGCCGTCGGAAATTAGGCCCAAATGTACTAGTGGGATGTGGCATTCCAGAGTCAAGGAGCACTCGATTGAGGACAACTTCGAGACCTCCCAAGACATCTTGACTAAATAATGAATTCGTCAATGAAAAGACCTCCTCTTTGGCAACTTGATTATCCAGGAGAGATGCCACAAACCTAGAGGAGATGAAGGTATTATCTCTCAGGTATTCATTCCTGCTAATGTGTTAGCTCTCTAGAATTAATTTGGCTACTAAAATAACTAAAGGCTTTGGCATGCACAACAATATTTTGAGCCTAAGATCTAAAATCTCTTTGAAACAAACTTGTCGGCTCTCTAAGGAAAGGGAGATGGGAGTGTCAACAAAGGGTTCTTCTAAAGCCATTGCAAGGAATAGAATGAGGATGAAGGGGAAGAACCAAAACCAACTATCGAAAGAGCTAGAAGAAAAAATAGAAAGACAAGAATGAATCACCAAAAAATAACTACCATTCAAACATGCCACTACCTGCAGCCTTTAATGCAAGTTTACTCAAGTAGGATAACCCTAGGATGGAAGGTGGCGAGATGTGAATTTCCAAGCAAGAGAAATTAAAGGCTCAACATTAGATTTCATTTCACCAAGAGAGCTCATCCCATTCGGGTCCTTTAAGCAACATCCTTTCAATTTTGCAGGGGAAGTGGCAGATTTTGATGACATCATGAATCTCCTGAGAGGTATGCCAAAATATTTCTCATTAAATGATTTTTAACAGGAGACAAAAGAATTTAGAATGTATTTTTGAAAAGAAAGTAAATAAAAAATTCTTCCTCCAAAGGCTTTGTCCAAGTTGGGCGTGACATGGCAAAGGAAGCGCTGATTGCCAGCTCAGTCTTTGACAAGGCACTTAATTTCCTACAGGAACTTTTGATTCAAGAAGAATAGTTGTTGAGAGAAGCAGCTAGTCCCCTATTTCTAATTAGAAGCACTCTGTTTCAAACTTTGCAAACCTATGAATATAGAAGTGGTCCAGTCAAAGTGTCAATAACTAAGCAAATTTATGACCTCAAACTCCCTCTGAAGTAGGATGAGACTGAGAACTATAGATTATAATTTGGAAGCTACTTTTGAAATTACTACTATATGCACATAATTTATCTATTCCAATGAAAAACTTTCATTTAACTTCCTATTTTTCTCTTCCGTAATATTTTCTGGGATGCAAGATAGGAGCTACTATTGGTATGAAAACTTATCCTTGAAGTCTACTAAATCTCCTCAAACGGAATCCAGGTCAGTTAATCAAACTCGGCCAAGCATCAATCTCTAGGACAGGTTACTTTAAATTGATCCATTTTTCTGTATTCCTCCTCCAAATCCACAAACGATAAGGGTACATTTGCCTCCAGATCTATTGCAAAAACCTCCTAAATTGTGGCTACTACAAAATGAACCAAAGCAGTCTCGTCGGGTAACAAAATGCATCGCTTGTTTGTATCATAATTTCTTACCAGGAGCTTCAATAAATCAATATTTACAAAGATATTAGGTACCACAAGTTTACCTATACCGGTACTTCATGGGTTTGAAATTCGCATGGGCTCATCCCTGTGGAAATAATGGAAAAGAAACAGCTTGTGCCCTCGTACTATTGTGAATACATCTCCAATTTCTTTGTATCTGTCTTCAAACTGGTCGCGAATAGGCAAATTCACCTTAGCTCTGTGTGACCTAGCTCCTAGAGAGCCCTTCTGATCTACCATGTCTTCATTTAATTTTCTTTGAGCCTCACTAACTTCACCCTTCGATTTTTTTGGTGTGGTACTAGATATTTCAGTGACCTTTCGCTTCCCTTTTGAGAATGACCCTTCCATCTCTACAAATTCTTTTGCTCTATGCTCAGCAACTCAGAATATTTCTTAATAAACACTTGATATCTTTTTGCAATACCTTTGTGCGAAATGTTGATATGCAGCACTAGTTATATATCCCCAAGGAGTCCAATCTTGTACTTAATTACTACAATCTTGATGGATCTGCTTCGTGTGGCATCGAACCTACTCAATGGAATCTATTTTGTCAGTTTTTCACATCAAAACCTTCAATGGCTAATCAGTGAGACCTTTCTTGATGATTCAATTGTTTGGCACCGTTTGTTATGACTTTACTGCTTCTTACCTTTTGATTGGCACAATTTATCCTGATCAACTTATCGGGTCTCGGGATAGCAATTTTTCTCCTATCCCGATGGTTCACTTTATCTCGATGGATACTCCTTTAGTTTCGGCTTTGCTTTTTGTTTTCATGATCCATCGACATAACTCTCCTCGATGCATCCGCCTTCGGTTTCCTTTACTTAACCCATCGGGTATTGGCATATTTTGTTTTATGTCCCTCTGATGTCTTGATGACCTCAACATATCAATCCACATTCTGACTAAGCTCCCTGTGTTATTGGCACAACTCACCCCGAAGAACTCCTTGCAGCTCACCATCCACCCTAACAGTCCTATCAGGATTCGGCATAGCATAGAATTTCTTCTCTCGATGTCCTGATGAGTCTTCACTTAATGTTAATTTATCAGTATAATTCACACTAATATCCTCGCAAGCGCTTTTATCTTCATCAGGGGTCGGAATAGCCTTTTTATATTCCTCCCAAAGTCCTAATGAGTCTCCGATATACTTTTATGCTTTATACCTCCTAGTCTATTTTATCGGTATAGGTAATACCGATAGTTTTACCTTCCAATTCTCCATGTCATTGGGGATCAGCCTCACTATTTTTACACTATTCTGATATGGTCTTTTTCTCTTATGGACCCGCCTTCAGTTCCCTTCAGTCATTGAGCATCGGGATAGAATTTTTTCATTATTTTCTATAAGTCGATACATGTCGATAGAAAATACCCACCTTCTGCCTCATCGAAACAAGCTATGCCGATGGTATAATTTTCCAAGAGTGCACACCATGTTGAATATTATTTAAGTTCTCTAATGAATCTTCCCTCTATTTTATCGGTATATGTCATGCCGATAATCCTCCTTTTGCTTGTCAATGTTGTTTCATTAGGACTACTTATGCCGATAATTGAAATTTTGCAATTTTGAACAAATGAGCCATCCACCATGAATATTAGTGATCCCAACTATATCCCACAGGGTCTGATACATACTAGAAAACAATCTTAGATTATACCATAATGACTTCTCCACTAATAAATGCTTCCATATTGTATTCCTTGTGCAGTCTATACTTAGTGCGTGCCCTTAGTGTTTCCAAGTGATACCTTGACATTCCTAAAACAACTGATCCTTAGAGAACTTTACTCGTGCTAATAAGGTTCCTGAACATGCAAACCATCAATAAATGTTCATATGATAAAAGAAAAGGCCTCCATATAGCACAAAATATGTTTTTTAAATGTGTGCTAACAATCCCGATGGCCTAGCTCCCCTTTTTGCTTGGTACCACTTTATCGGAGAAAGTCTCTCTGATAGAGTTGCCTTCTCCCCTTAGTCTATCAGGTATCAGGGTAACATAAATTAGGACTTCCCAATGACCCGATGACATTGCTATGAATATATTGCTCCATTTGTTGTCGGCAAGAGTTCCGCCGATAACCCCATCGAGTATTGGTATAACATTTCTTCCTCGTTCCTGGTAGTGTATGTTACTTTGATGACTTTGACTTCTTATCATATCATCGTTGTAACTCTCCCTGATGGATTACCACTTAATCACACTTCTTCCCACCACTCACACTTTTAGGAAACACTGTCAGCATGCGTTACTTCGATCAGCATACTTCATCTTCCTTGGGCAATCTCATCAGGGTGACTTATGCCGATAAGCAAAATTTTGCATTTTTACAAAAGAAGCCCTTCTCCATGGATGCAACTTTTAATAACCATACTAAAAGGTTTCTCCCACACCATTGACATCTATGAACATGCTCACAACCCTGCTCTATGTTGATCTTCCAAAAGTGTTCCTGAGATGAAACTAATTGTGAAGATGAGGATTACTAGTATGACATCACATTCAACATTTCCCTTGAATATGCCCAAGTGATGCCTTTTCATGAAGAGACTGCATCATATTACCTGCACATACAATCCATCAATAAATTCTCTTATGATGAAACTACATGCAAAAAAGCATCCATATATAGCACATAAATATTTTGTAAAAATATGTGCTAACAAGATGGATGCCCAAAAAATGTGACTAAGAAGAAGGTTTGGAGAGAGAATAATTCTAACAAGAAGAAGAAAGAAGGAGATAATCATGAAATGGGATGTTATTTATGAGAGAAAAAATTAAAAATAAACTTGAATGTGAAATTAGAGTTAACATAAAATATAAATTAAACCGATATACTGGATAGTGAAAATTAGCATTTATTATTAGTACTTTTATATAAATCAATATAGCTTCCTTGCAACTTTCTCTCTATAGTTTAGCATTGTTCCATGGCTATAATGGCTTCATGCATGTATGTCTTTAATATGGATGCAACTCTTTTTCTAAGATATATTCACTTATTAATATTTACATTAATTTGGTAGACACTATGTTTATCTTATGTTTTGATTGCCTCTGCTATGATCAAGAATGCCAATTATTTGGTAAGCATGTTATGTAGTACTTATCCGTAGGGATTAAGATATTGTCTTAATTATCCACATATTGACAGGATCAAATATAGATCAATTAGTATATGTTGGTACATACAAACTTTCTCTAGAGTACACCACACGTTTATGTTATGGATGCAAAAATAATAGAGTTCGATCTCAAGTTATCTGGCCTCCCTATGCTTTTGGCATCCCATTAAATAAATGTTGAAGTAGACCTTTACACAAAGATTACTCTGTGTAAACCAAGGGTAAGATACACCCCCTTTGAAACACAATACTTAACAATTTAAGTTCAAAAAAATATTCACAAAATAGATTAGGGGATTAATAATAGTGCAAAAAAATTATGAATTAAGTTCAAATAAAATATGTACAACATGGGATATGAATTATTGAAACTGATATGTTGATTTATGATAGTTTAACATAATTAGACTTTTAGATTTTTGGGACTTAACCTTTTAAGCAAACATCTTAAGAATTTTTTAATAAAACAAAGGAATTGTATATGTATTTCACCACTGTGGGATCTTTTCCCTCTAAACCCTCTCTCTATTGGCAAATTTTCAAGATTACATAATGCTTTATAAATCACCCTCATCTCACAATTCTTACAATCTGAGTTTTTCACTAACAACCTCACAACATGAAAGCATATTTCATTGTTGAAACTTTGTTATAAGTCATTCTCATCTCAAAATTCTTATCAATGTAGATTTAACCTAATAGCAACCTCATAACTATAAACACATTTCACCATTTTGGGCTTCTTGTCTTGCAAAGCATTGGAGAATGTACAACCTTATTAGCATGGAATTATCCCAATACAACCTCACAATGTAAAAGTGTACTTCACCATTTTGGACTTCTCACTCTCTAATCTTGCTCTCCATTATCAAATGTTTTTGAGTATTTAGAGTCTTATAAATCACCCTCATCTCACAATTACTATCACTCTGAAATAAAGCCAATAACAACCCATATGGTTAACTAAAATATTTTATAAACAATGTTAATTAAATATTCTATTTTTTCTTTTGTCTTTACATTTTTTATTTTAAAATCTTACAATCTTAAAATGTGTGATAAATTTGATAAGAAAATTTAAACATGGTAAATATTATTTTAAAAATTCATAGTTCTAATTGATGGAGAAACAACAATTCAATAATAATGAGTTAAAAAAAACAATGGCAACCATTGCAATAATACTACTAATAAAACACAACAAATTATTATAAAGTCATTTCTCTAATCTGTTTTTACAAACCTCTCTGAAAATAAAATAGACATAAGAATATTATAGAAAAAAAGACATAACAGACAAAACTACCATTTTACTTGTTTGTCTAAATAAAATCTTTTAGGTTGTGAAAGTGATATGATAAAAAATAAAATAGTTCTACTAAAACAATTGTTAGATAAATAAAAGAAACAAAAAATAATTTACATATTACCTGAAAACATGAGTAAAAATACTACAACTACTAAAACATAAACATCAGATAAAATATAATAGCTACAGCAAAAAAGCTGTAAATACATGAAAGTTACAGCTGAAAACAACAGCTGGCAAAGTTATAACAGCAACAAATTCACCTTAATTTAGTATGCTAATTAAAATAGCTTAAGCTGTCAAGTTGTTGAGGCTGAGATTAATAATTCACCTTGAAATGTCGTTGAACCAGATTCCAATAGTCTTTATGATACTTGATTTCCAACAAGTATAGCGTGTTTTCATTGGCAAGCGTGTGGGCTACGTTGGAAAAATGTGTATGCAAGAATAGACACTTCATACATCTCCAGTTGTCCAAAATAGCTCAGTTTTGTCTTATGCCAATGCAATTAGTCAAGCTTTAAATGAGTCTTCCCGCATGCAAAAGAAAATTTGAGTAAGAACAAATTTTACGGGTCCAAGTATAGACACACCATTCATCCCCACTTGTCCACAATACCTCACTTTTGTTTTATGCCAATGCAACTTTCACTCAACCTAACGAGTCTTCTCGCATGCTAAAGAATTACAGGTCCAAGAATAGACAGAAGCATGTGCACCTCATCTTCAGCCATAACATCTGGACAAGATTATACTCCAAATAAAAAGGGAAGACAGAGAAATCGTAAGAGATTTCAAATTGATTTTTTCATATCAATTGATTTTCCAATCACAAATTTATATTAATTAAAAAATAAAAATTTTTTAATATGTGGAGTAGTTTCATACAAGCATCTACATATTTGTTTATTGATCCTTGGCTTCCCTCATCATCCATCAGATTTTTCTCACGTCTTCCTTCCTCTTTGTTCATAGCCATCTACATAGGTTCCAAAGGTTTTCTTTTTAAAATTAAAAAAAAAAAGGGAAAATCAAAATCAACAAATGAAGTAAAATAGTTTATATTAAAATAATACAAAAGTCATAATTACATTTGTGAAATTATTACTCAAAATATATAAGATTTTTTTTCATAATCATTCATATTTTATGTAGTGGCAACATCTTGATCCATGATTCATATGAACACCACTTGTTCCTATGATTTTACTTCCAAACAAGGTTAAGAGAAAAAAAAAAAGCACTAAAAATGAGTAACAAGAAGAAAGAGTAGACAAACTATATACTATGTGAGATCCAACAACAATGAAAATAAAGAGAAGGGTGAAAATAAACTCCACCAAATAATCCATGGGTGTCTTTACTACTATATTATTAATACCAATAAAATGTTGTGTACATTCATTTGATTTAAGATATAACAATACTTTTAGATTAGTTGGGCTCTCCATAATCTATAAAATCAAGTGTCATTATTAGAATAGATAAATGAAATCTCATATCCAATCAAAAAATTAAGAATCTACACTTTATATAACTTGCAGTGGATAGTCTTGTAGAAGCTGTTGAATTGCGATATTTAGAAATTAAAAAAAATTGATTTTTATGATTTTAACAAATATTTATTTTTAAATTAAAATATTAAAATAGTTTGAAACAATAATAAATAATATTGTATAAAATTCATTATTAATTGTTAAATAAAAATATCAATGATTATCATTAATTGATTTTCAATTTATTTTTATAAAAAACCTAATTTTTATGTAAAACAATTATTATTTAATAAAAAAATTGATTTGTCAATAAAATATGCTAATGATAATCATGAATGTAATAACTAAAATACTAATAATAAATAGCTCATCAAATTATTTTTTTTCTACATAAACAAAAACAAATAAATTATTTATTTATGATCGAATTTTTTTTTCTTTGTAATTTGGAATTTAATCTAGATCTCCATGTGTGATAAAAGTGTAAGAACCTCTTTACTCCTCTATAAAAACAAATGGAAAAATAGACACTTCATTCATCCCCAGTTGTTCAAAATAGCTCAGTTTTGTCTTATGCCAATGCAACTAGTCAAGCTCTAAATGAGTCTTCCCACATGCAAAAGAAAATTGGAGTAAGAACAAATGTTAAGGGTCCAAGAATAGACAGAAGCATGTGCAGCTCATCTTCAGCCTTCACATCATCCCTCATTTCTGGACAAGATTATATTCCAAACAAAAAGGGAAGACAGAGAAATCATAAGAGATTTCAAATTGATTTTTTTTCAAATACATGGCATATCAATTGATTTTCCAACCCCAAATTTAATATATCATATTATTCAATTTTATTTATAGAAAAATGAGTAAAAAACTTATCATATTGAATCAATAAAGTTTTTTTCCATAATCAATCTTTTTTTTCATATTCTATGTAGTGGCAATATATTGACGTCCACTTGCTACTAATGATTTTACTTCCAAATAAGGGTAAGAGAAAAAAAAACATTAAAAATGAGTTGTAAGAAGAAAGGGTACACAAATGTATGTGGGATCCAACACCAATGAAAATAAAGAGAAGGGTGGAAATAAAATCCACCAGATAATCCATGGATGTCTTTAATACTATAAAATGGTGTGTACTTTCATTTAATTTAACATATAACAATATTTTTAAGTCTGCCAAAAAATCCTATCTTCATACAGTATCTATTACTCCTTGGTATGGATGTTTAGAAACTACCAAATCTTTGAAATCCAAAGAGCTATCAGATGATTCCTTTGGTCGGATGGGAAGGGTAAAAGGAAAGCCCACGCGGTCAAATGGGCTTGGTGCCACTTGGATAAAAAACTTGGTGGGCTAGGCCTTAAGGATCTTAGGCTGCAAGGCATCTCCCTTACTACCAAATGGATATTTAACTCACTGGAAGGACAAGAACCCTAGAAAATCCTCATCAGAAACAACATTCAAAATGGTGTTCCTAAAAATGCCAAAATGTGGAAAGCTGTCCCACTCAGCGACCTAATAGCTTGTAGTTTTCCCGTGTCTATCCAAGGCACCTGGGTGTTTAAATCCATCTAGAAAGCCTGGGAGCATGTTTGTGGTCTAATTAACAACTCGAGCATCAACTCTAACAACTCCCTACATGATGAAAGGTCAATATGGTGGAACCTGCATCACAACTCCAAACCCCATGCTTTAACCCAAGGTTGCTCTGCTAAGCACTGACATAACAAAGGAATCAAGTACATTATGGATATCCTTGAATATGATAACCTTATTAGCTGGGAGGCTCTTAGCACTAAATATGATCTGCCTGCATCACATAAAAAGACAGACAATATGATTAAGAATGCATGCGTTCCTTTTAACCTCCCCAAAACACCCAAGTAGATGCCCATAGATACCTCTCATTCCTATGGAAGGATGGCTCCACCCTCCCTAAAATCAAAGCCGAATCTATCTATACCCTACTAAACAATGACTTCTCGGTGATTGAACACATCAACAAACTGTCACTAGTACAATCGGAGCTGATTTCCGATGGTCGTTTGTTGGATTTTCGATGAATTTTCGTCGGAGTGTCAAGAAAATCCACCATCGAAAACTAGGCATTGGATTGGTCGACGATGCCATGCCCGTTGGAAATTTGACAATCCAATGGACTTTGCCGATGGTCAAAGAAGTCGTCAGTCGAAAGCTTGGTATTCGTCATAGTTCCAACGATGATCATTTTTATAAAAAAAATAAATATAAAAGAGCCATCGAAGGAAGGAAGTTCTTTCAATTTGTTTTAAATCCTAAGGGGTTCAGGGTTTAGGTTTTAAGTCACTTCAATACCTGAGAAAAGCCCTTTTGGTTTCTAATTTGGCATTACTGTATTCACTTAAGCAATGGGTCCATTTATCATAAAAGTGTTCTCCCCTTGTCATTTACCTAGGTGGTCCCTTTAAATATTTTATTCTTGTTCGCTTTTAATCTACCTTTTCTAATGTCCATCGGGCCTTATAACTATCATGCGATTTTCTGTTGATCTGATGGCCTGCATTGATTCGCGACCAAAAAGTGCTCGAAACTTAGTTTCCGCGAAGTAGCGAAAGGCAAAGGTGGACCTGGCATATAGGTTTGGACCAAAGCTAAACACCAATCAAGTTTCATCTGATCGGATGGACAACGTGGTTTTGTGAGATCAAGCTGAACATGTTTTAACCTTCGCGAAGTGGTGAAAGGGTTTGGTGTGTCCCAAAGATAAGCAGTCTTCTTTGGTTAAAGAATGATCGGGTTGGAAAAAGATCAATGGCTTCTCGTTGTTTCATGGTCGGGAGATGCACGACCTATACCTTCAGCGAAATAGCAAAAAGGTGGAGGGTCCCGCTAAGAGTGGTAGTAAATGTGGTAACCCCAGTTGGCGATGACATGGTGGTGTCAAGGCACTCAGTTGGCGGTATGCAGTGGGTCGGGGCAAGGTTTTCATAAAAAGAGTAAACAACGAACAAGTTCTTGGGATCTAACGACTCACGTGAATTCGCGAAGATAAGATGCTAGCAAGTTAGTCATCGTGAAGTAGCGAAAAGGCCAATGGGCCCAAGGGATAGGCATGGCATGAAGTTAAAAGCATATCAAGTCTGTTTTGATCTAATGGTTCTCGTGGTTTCATGGCTGCAAGCCAAATGAAGAATAATGTTCACAAAGTCGTGAAAGACAGGTGGAAATCACACGGAGGAGTGACGTGGCATAACAGTTGCCGCTTTTTGTAGAGCTTTTTGTAGAGCTTGGAAAAAGATCAATGGCTTCTCATTGTTTTGTGGCCGAGAGATGCATGAGCTATACCTTCAGTGAAATATCAAAAAGGTGGAGAGTCCCACTAAGAGTGGTAGTAAATGTGGTAACCCCAGTTGGCAATGACATGGCGGTGACAAGGCACTTAGTTGGCAGTATACAGTGGGTCCGGGCAAGGTTGTCATAAAAAGACTAAACAACGAGCAAGTTCTTGAGATCTAATGGCTTGCGTGAATTTGTGAAGATAAGATGCTAGCAAGTTAGTCATTGCGAAGTAGAGAAAAGGCCGATGGGCCCAAGGGACAGGCATGGCATGAAGTTAAAAGCAGATCGGGTCTGTTTTGATCTAATGGTTCTCGTGGTTTCGTGGCTTCAAGCGAAATGAAGAATAATGTTCACGAAGCCGCGAAAGACAGGTGGAAATCACATGGAGGAGTGACATGACACATGGTTTAAAAAAGTGGTTGAGGGCATGCCTAGGTGTAACCGGTAGTTATGTGGGAATAGTAAAAGGGAACACATGGCGGATTAAGGGTGGAACCAAAAGGAGTTTCCAGGGCTAATGGCCGACTGCCATGTGGCGTTTATTAACCAGATAACAAGTGGGGTAAGTAATTCCTGGATAAAGGGCCCACTTAAAAGGCATTCATCTCAAGATTGATCCAACGCTTCTCATTGTTTCGTGACCGGAAGATGCCCGTGGCTTAACCTTGGCGAAATGGCGAAAACTATTAGCCGTCAAGATGAGGCACAGTTAGTTAAAAGGATTGATGGTCCCAGTTGGAGTTAAAGGCTAGGTGATTTGAGTTTGGTCTAACACTTGGCGTGGCCTCGCGAAGGAAAAGTGCAAGACTATTAAACTCCACGAAGTGGCGAAAAGGAGGTAGGGCCCAACACTAAAGTAAAGAGATTAAACAGAGATAAAGGCGATGTAAGTTCTCGAGATCTAATGGCCAGCGTTGTTTCGCGAAAGAAAAGAGCACGGGTTTTATGTTCTACAAAGTAACGAAAGAGTGAAACAGAGGAAAGACTTAGAGAAATTATGACCTGTTGGAGCCAGTTTTGAATTCGATTTGGCAAATTTAATTTTGAAAAGAAAGTCAAAGCATGCAGAGTTAATTTCTAAAAACTTAAATGCCAACTTGCCCTTTTTCAGTCCGCATCAACTTGATTGCTAAGTATTGTTTCATCAAATTTTGTTGTAGAGCGAATTGTTGCAGAGTGAATTGTTGTAGAGAAAATTGTTGTAGAGCGAATTGTTGCAGAGTGATTTTCTTCTGGCGAATAATCAGGTTTCTTGTGCTTTTCTTGATAACTCTTGGTTTGTTCTCAAATACTGCTATGTGAATTACTTCATTAGAGGTCTGTGCTAGCTTCTAGTGGTATAATTGTTTGACCAGAATGGCACCCAAAAGAGAATTTACAAGGAAAGTGAATTACCAGGACTGAAATATCTGTGATAATTTTTTAGAGCAATTAAACATGACCACCAATGTTGGGGCTAAGGCCAAAGAGCTAGTACCTAAGAACCCTCATCTAAAAATTGGAGAGGGCCTTTATGATAACGATAATTGGTTGAGGGACCCTGAAATAGGAATGTCAGGCTTAGGAATTACCTAGCTCCTTTGAATGGCATATGGGAGCAGAATGTAGGAAAGCTTGTGGTCCCAGGTGTTTTTATGGATGTAGATCTGTTAGCCCTGATTGCATAGAATTATGACTCTATGGCAAGATGCATCAGGAACATAAAGGGATCAGTCTTGATTGAGATAAATGAAGATGAATTCAGGAAAGTGTTTAAACTCAGTGAGTCCTCCAATTTGTTAGAACCTATTGACTTTGAGTTGTTAGCCTAGGTTTACAACACGCAAAGGTATCATCTTAGAAGTGGCCCATTGAAAGAATGCTTTGTAAAGATAGGGGGGTTAACAATTGTAGGCCCCAGCACAATGGAACCATTCTCTCTCAATCTATTCATTCTAAGAGCTATGGGTATGTATTGGGCATTATGCCAGATTTTTGGAGAGGATGCTGAAAAGAATATGCCTATCCATTATATGTTAATGATTGCACAAATTCTAAACCCCTCGCTAGCAATAACATTTGACTATGCCTCATACCTTACTGATGCAATCCACAAAGGGCTAGTAGGAATAAAAAACGGTAAGGTGGATAGGCCATTTGGATGGTACTCCATGTTAATGCATATGTTTTTGTTCAAAGGGGCTGATTATTTTGGAAAGGAGATGGACCTAATTAAGGTCAAGGATAAAGAGGAGATGCCAGTGCAATTGTGGAGTACTGTTCTATCTTGGGATAGAGAAGATGGAAGTTATTTAAAGTTTGATAGATGCTTTGCATCTAAAATTAGGATTCTTCTATGTAGAGAAAACCCTAGAATTCCTAAGGCTCTTTTGGAGTTTCTTAGACCAAAGGAGTCTGCAGAGGATATCAAGATTGTTCACAATTGGGGAGACATATATTTGTACCCTGTGTCTACTATTTTTAGAGTGTTTGGATTTAGAGGCACCCCCTTTTTACTACCCTATTAGGTCCCATTGAAGATGGGGATTGCAGAAGTCCTGAGACAAATTAGGGGAGTACAAGAAGCAAAGCTAACCAATAAAGGTAAAGGGACTATTTTCCCAACTATTACCATGGCTCACCATTTTGTGATCACCAAGGGTGGATGGAGATTTTTTGAAGAATTCTTTAAGCCATATAAGCTGTCTACTGCAGTGTCAAGATGTGCAGACCTCGAGGATTTTTTCAATGGCATGTTCAGAAAAAGAGCAGTGTGCAGAGGTAGGCCACATCAATTTCAGTTCCCAGAAGATCTGATTAGAAATGAATTCATCTTAGATGAGCAAGAACTGAGGAAGGAGAAGTGGGTGGCATATAAGAAAGCCCTTGATTTTATCCATCAATTTGACACTGGCTATGACCCCCTTTCTAGCTTCAATCCATTTGAGGAGAAAATAAAATTCTTGATTCTTTATTTTGAAGATATCATGCAGACCTTAAAAGAAAAGAGGGAGGCCATAATGCAAAATGATCCTGATAAGGCTAAGATGGTATTGGCTAAGCCAGCCTTTGCTAAAGATATCCCACATGGTGACTATATTATGCACAAAAGGTCAAAGTATATTGTGATAATGCCAGTGACAGGTGAGCCTTCCACTTCAAAAGGGAAGAGGAAAATTGAAGATGTCACTGACATCTAGGATTCCCCTAAGAAGAAGAGAGTGGGAAAGGAAATTGAAACTGATGAGCCTCAATATTCTCCATCTCAGTCTCCTATCCACATTGGAGATGAACAAGCTGTGGCTAAATAATTATTGTAGTTAGGGAGTCTCGATGAGATTGCCTATACCTATGAGGCGACCAAAGAGGGGTTGCCCAAAGAGCCACCTAATGCTGAAATGGATTTGACTGATGGTGAGTTAAAGGGCCAAGAAATGGACCTTACTGTTAAGCAAGCTAGTGAAGAATTCCTAGCTGACATTAATTCTGTCACATCAGGAGCTTTTATACAGTTTCTATGGAAGAAAAATATTGATCAACTCAAGACTAGATGTGAACAGACGAAAAGTGAACAGCCTCTTAAAAATACAACTTAGGTAGAAGAAGAGGTTAAGCAAGAAATGATGGAGGAGTTCAAAGCAATCACCCCTAAGAAAGGAAGAGAAATGGTAGCAAAGGTTGGTGTGTTGATTCTCCCTGAATGGGATATAGATGATGCCTTGGTGCTTGATGCAGTGAGGAAAGAAACAAAGCCTATGGAAGGAGTGACATTCAACAAAGATAATGTTGCTCTTGTCATGTGGTCTTTAAAGAAGGATGAAAACAAAAGAAGGAAGGATGCATCAGATTCTATCCTCTTAGGAGGCATGATAGTTAAAAGAGTCCAAGACACAGGGGTAGTGGAAGCTACAAGCACAGTCCTAGAGACTGCAAAATTCAGTGTTGTGGTGGCAGAGAAAGAGGCACAAGAAAAGGCTAATCTCCAATTGAAGTTGGAGACTATTTTAAAAGCTTACAATGATGCTAAAGAAGGAATAACCAATAGAGACAACATAATTGCTAGACTCCAAAGTCAACTGGCAGGTCAATATCATCCCGGTAATTCTTCTACACTCATGATAGCCTCCTCTCCAGCAAGACCCCCTCCTACTAGTCCCATCATTGAATATCCCCCTTCTCCTATGCCTTCTAGTTCCCAATTACCTGAAAATGTCCAACATGAGTTGGAAAAATTGAAACAAGCTCAGACATTGTATGCAAACAAATATGAGGAGAAGGTGAAAGCCACCATCTTGAAGTTTGCTGACTCAGTCAAAACCTCCAATGTATACATAAATATGAAGAGGATTCTTGATATTTTAATCAAATTGAGAGAAGAAGCCACTTTGGAACCAATCCTGAATAAGTGGATGCCTAGAGGTAAAGAGTTAGAGCTCATGCGTTCTTCCCATGCAAATGCAGAAGAGAATTACAATCTAAGGTAACTACATGATTGGAATCCTGAATGACATTTATCATTGCATGATTGGAATCCTGAATGTCACTACATATTTTGACAATTTTTTCTTTGTCACGCCTTCCATCCAATATTTTCCATAATGTCTTTGTTATATTCTTTCCAATACACATACTATCAAACAAATGAACAATTTGTAACTGCTCGTAGTAGGGCAACCTACTAAATTGTCGGGGATAACTTTTTATTCCCTTAGGAAGGTGGTCATTTATGCCTTCACGACCGTCATGATCAACAATCACATCATCAATAAACGAAACAAAATAGAAAAGATGTTTTATGACAAACCAATAGATGGAATGGCATTACCTTGACGTTTAATTCTATTATATTCCAACTTCCACAGGTGAGGTGTCATTCTTCATGGCTTTGATGAATTCTCTTCTTTCCCATTGAAAAGATTTTTTTTAGTATTTCAATACTTACGATTTTTGTGGAGAAAGTGCCAATACTCATCAAACACCTGCTTTCCTAAACTTTTTGAATGACAAGATTTCATCTTTGGACCACAAACGGGACATGCAAATTTTCCCTTTGTTTGAAGACCTACAAGATAATGTATAATTGGATTAAATATGATAATTTTTTGAATTATAATGTTCATGCACAACTGAAACACTATAACATACCACAAAAATGTGTTAGCCCCGGGGCATCGTGTATTGTCCATAGAAGCATAGCATGGAATTGAAATTGTCTTTGTACTATTGGTCTAGAGACGTCATACATAGTGACACCATTCCATAACTCCAACAACTTGTCGATAAGAGGCTCGATATATACATTCATATCTTTAACTTGGTACTTACCTAATCGAATGAACAAAAACATTACATAATTATTATGACCATCTTACTGCAATATTTATAATTAAATTTAGACGACTATATTTAAATGATAAAATACATGGAACAATCATTGCCAACATTATGTGCTCCCTCTTTATTGACATCCATGGAGGAATGTTATTGTTGATAACAAAAACAGGCCACACTGAGTAAATAGATCTCATCTCTCCAAATGGATTCACACTGTCCGCTGCCAATGAAAGCTTGAGATTACGAGGTTCTTCTTTAAAGTGTGGCCACTTTTCCTCTATGTCCATAAATGCTAAACCATCCGCAGGCATTCAAATAATGTCATCTCGACTTCTATTGCGTGCATCGTAATCCATAAATTGTGCCAAGCTAGTGCACTTGAATAATTGTTGCATACGTGGAATAATGGGAATATAGCGAAGAACCTTGTGAGGAACCCTTTTTGTTATTTGATCTGTTTGATATTTACTAATATGACATTCAGGGCATTCATTTCGAAATTCATGTTGTTTGTGGTATATAATATGATCATTGAGACAAGCATCCAATGCTTGATACTCCATTCCAATATCTTTCATAATGATAGATAATTCTCGGTATGAGCAAGGTAGAATATTTGATGGTGGTAACAAAAACTCACCTATCAATCTACAACAACAAAATATAATTTGTTATAATAAAGAATATTAATGGTACAACACGATTCATAATTTATTATGACATATATGACATACCTTAACATACGTGACATTGTTATGTTGGATAAACCATTCATAACCTTCAAGTTCACCAACAACAATACAATGGAGAGAAGAGTTGCCTGCGAGCCTTCATAAAGGGCCTCAGATGCCTCCTCAAGTAGAGGGACATCATGAACAACATCAAGGTCATCTTCATCATCATGATCAGCTGCGCGAGTACTTAATGAGTCATGGATCAATGTATTTGTACCATCATCTTCAATTATGTTTTCTGGCTCATGATCGTCATCTTCCATGGGGTCATTATCTTCAGCTTTGATATTCACACCTCCATGTTCATCCACTTCAAAAACCATATTCTCAGGGTTGTGTTGATCCATACCATGTGCTCCGGGGTGCTTGACCTATATAAAATTGATATACATAAATAAACCATGATCATGATCTCATCATCACGTGATTTATTATGTATATAAATTGTCAAAACGATATAATGAAAAACTTACCAATGAATGATAATCATGTCCACCTTCAATGTTACCATGCAACCTACAATGTTTCTTCGTTGTTTTGATTAGAAGTCTTCTAGTCTTTAACCCCTTACAAATTTTGCACGGACAATAACATTTTCCATCACCTTTTCTTTTCAAGTTAGACCACAATCTAGCAATTGTCTCCTTATTTTGTTGTTCATTGATATTGTCTGACATGGTCTTTCTTCACAAGCAAGAAAATAGAAATTATTGTCTGACATGGTCTTTCCCTCAGGAGCTGGCAGATCCTGCTTCCATACTTTAATTCTATTTTCTCAAAGGACAATCCTAAAAATCCATGCATTGCAAACAACATTTTACACCTTTGTTGGTTGTGGTGGCGTCACAGAGAGTTTACATCAATAAATGAAGAACATGCCAATGCTTTTAATGCAGCAGTAGAAGTCTATCTCTTATTCAATATCTCTAGTGAAACCCCCATGATCTTTTGTTGGAGTAGAATTTGTTATATTCTAGAAAGGGTCTTGTCCTTTTTTGATGGGATATTCATCTACCTCAAGAAATAACTGTTCTTTTCTCCAACAAGAAGTGGAACTAAATGAAGATCTAGCACCATGAAATTAATCCTCAAAATGATTACTATAGTTAGTTTTGGTAGATAATGATCTGGGTAAAATACTAACGTGGCTTTACGAAACATTATGTACTAGCTTAGCATACTCTAACAACTTTGGTGCGACATGCTACATCCAATTAAGTCTCCATCGGTATCTCTATTGTGTTTATGGATTGGGATTCAATGTACTCTTTTTATACACATATTTTACTTTCAACTGAGGAGGTTTGTATGTACTTGCTTGTCTTTCGATTGTATCCCTATTTCAAGAATTTTTTCTATCAACAAATCATTTGTTGTAAGTTGTACAATTGGAAGCTTGAACATGCCTTCCATGCTAACCTTGTTGATACGTTCAACACCATCTTGTGCAACAAATCTTTAGAACTCCATTTTTCTGAATTGAAGAGTGAGTAGAAGGGACAATCTAGGACACTTACAGAGGTTTTGCAAGAGAGATAAATAGACCTAAATATTATGGCTTAATAATGATCAATAGGTAGATAGATAAGAAACTCTCAATATCAAAATGACTTTCTCAATTGTCTTTACTAGAAATGGATAGATCTGCTAATAATGGCTTTATGACTATATGTCAACTTTAGAGTCAATCCAAGAAGAGTTATAACTAATATGCGATATCTAGATTTATGATCTCTATAATATAACAATCCCATAATTATGTTTCCATGCATCTATACCAAAACACAAACATCATGCTAGTGTTTAGCCATAGCAATTGATATCCTAATTATAGAATGTGAAATATGCACATAACTATGAATAAAGATTAAGAAAAACAAAGAAAGATGCTTATTGCAAACATAAATGACTAATGGACAAGAATTGAATTCATTGTAGATAGTTTTGAATATCAAATTCGCTTATTTGTGTGCATTTAGTAACTCATGTACTTGTGGCCAACCATTTATCTCTTTCATAAATTAAACACTTATTAATAACATTAAATGGTTGAGTAATTATGTTTTAGTTGAAATTGAAAATAAAATATTTTATTTCAGGACAGCTCACACTATTCCCTATCATATTTTAGACTCTTGGTTTTGTTAGTAGTGGTTTGATGTCTTTGGAGCTGATCATTGCATTTCTTTAGTTATGTTTGCCAGCCTACTCCCAGCCTATGCCAAAATTGGAGCTTTGGAACAGGGTATGGACATCCATCAAAGCATAAAAGATAGAGGAATTTTGTCAGAGGTAGTTGCAACTACACAAAATGGATTTGTTGAGAAGGCTTTAGAAACTTTCAAGCAAATGCAATCGGTGGGTGTAAAGCCAAATTCCATGACCATTGCTACTTTCCTCCCTACCTGTGCCAAAATGGGAGATTTGGAACAGGGTATGGACATTCATCAAAGCATAAAGGATAGAGAAATTTTGTCAGATGTTGTAGTTGTAACTGCCTTGGTAAACATGTATGCAAAATGTGGAAGCATAGACAAGGCACGTGAACTATTTGATAGAATGCCTGAAAGAAATGTTGTCTCATGGACTGCAACGATTGCTGGATATGCACAAAATGGATTTTTCGAAAAGGCTTTAGACACTTTCAAGCAAATGAAACTGGAAGGCATAAAGCCAAATTCCACAACCTTTGCCAGCATCCTCCCTGCCTGTGCAAAAATGGGAGCTTTGGAATACGGTATGGACATCCATCAAAGCATAACGGATAGAGGAATTTTGTTAGGTGTTGTACTTGCAAATGCCCTTCTTGACATGAATGCAAAATGTGGAAACATGGACAAGGCTCATGAATTGTTTGATATGATGCCACAAAGAGATGTGATCTCATGTGAACAATCAAAACGCGCGTATACGAGAGGAAGGGATTGCTGATACAAAAGTGAATGCTCACTCCTCAATCACAGTTCTATGGTTTTATGAGATTAAACTAGGACAATTAACCACCACATGTATATTTTTTGCAACATGAAATTAAAAATTAGGGCAATTTGAATCTACCTCCTACGTGGGATTGCCTTCGACGCGGGTTTGATGTTCTTGGGGGTTGAAGTCGCCATGGACTCCTACGCGGGATTGCAATTCACAAATGAATTTCCCGCCTCTTTTTTAATTTTGTAATGGCCGTTGTCATCGGAATTATGATGAACTCGAGCACTTTTTTGATAAAAAGAAAATTCTCATTGCTAATGCCTTCTTCGTCGAAACCAAATGGGTAATTTCCATTGGAATTACGACGAATGCAGGCATTTTTTCAAAAAAAAATCAAATTTGACCACAATATACCTTCTCCGTCGGAAACCTTAGTCGGAAATCTAGTCCAAATGTATTAGTGTGTGGTATGTTAACCATACCCTCCACACTTGGTAGAAAACCTTTGAGAAGCTCTGGTGATCCCCCGTTCCCCCTAAAATTCAATGCTTCAGATGGCAACTCATTTTAGACAGATTACCCGTTAGGAATAAATCTGATGAGTATGATCGGTGCTTTGTCTACAGAAAACCTGAGACCACGCGTCACATATTCTTTGTTTGCCCCTTTGTTAGAGAAATTTGGCTTTTGTTTGGAATATCTATTGCAGAATCTATTTTTACTCTTGATATTGTTTCTTGTTTTATTCATGGATTGCGGAAGGATACTAATCTTGTTTGGCAAATCTTATCTTCTTACATTCTCTAATTTATTTGGAAACTTAGAAATGAGAAGTTCCAAGGCATTACAAGGGAATGTACTGAGTTTTTCAAAAAACTCCCGTACTACAAAATTGTTGTGCAGGTCTGTTTTGTGATGAACCTCGAGAAAAACAAGCTACTGCGATTCCTGAAAGATGGCAGAGCAACCATGTTTGTTCATGAGATGCAAAACGGGTATGAATGGGCTAGAATCGCAGAGAACCAGACCTCTTTTGACAAAGCAGTGAAGAAGTTGATAAAGGATCTACAGGACAATAGGCCTCCCCCCTTTAATAGGATTGAGATGTGCTCCCAGATCCTAGCAAGAAAGAAGGTGGTCTGGATGGAAGGAGAACAAGGCTGGACTACGTGGCTGGAGGATCAGGATGAGATCCTCCAATACTGAACTATTTTGCTATGTCCCCTCTTTTTGGCTAGAGCGATAATTGTATATAATCCTGTCTCTAGTTCTTCGGTTTGGCGGTGGCGGCCCTGCCCCTCGCTCACTAGTTTTGTATAAACTCTACGTCTAAGTTGTTTTGGACTCTCGATATTTAATACAAAAAAAAATTGATTCGGCTCTCTCTTAATCTATAAAATCAAGTGCCATTATTAGAATAGATAGAAGGAATGTCATATCCAACCATAAAATTAAGAATCTATACCTTATATAATTTGGAGAGGACAATCTTGTACGAGATGTTGGATTGCAATACTTTAAAAAAAATAGATTTTTATTATTTGAACAAATATTTATTTATTATTTAAAACATTTAAATATTTTGAAACAATAAAAAATAATATTAAATAAAATTTATTATTAATTGTTGAAAGTTAAACTAATATAAATATCAATGATTATCAATAATTGATTTTCAATTCATTTTTTATAAAAATAAAAAAAATTATATAAAATAAATATTATTTAATAAAAAAAATTAATTTGTTTACAAAATATGCTAATGACAACTAAACTAATTAAAGATATTGAATGTAATAACTAAAATACTAATAATAAATAGCTCTTCAAAATTATTATTTTTTACATAAAGAAAAACAAATAAATCATTAATTTATGATCTTCTTTGTCACGCGAATCAGCAGAAAATGTTAAATTTGTCTACAGAAAATTATAATTAATATTTAAAAAAAAACAAATTAATAATAAACATATTGTTACCTACCGTAAAGTAATTAAAACAAATAAAAACATCAAACATGCTCTATCAAATAAATTCACAAATTTATAAGCGGACCTGAGTCATTTGGCCTTCCTCTGCAAAGCAAGCCAACAATGAAGATGAAGATTGTGATGATGCTTCCTCTGCTACTCTTCTTCTCTCTCTCTGCGCTGCCTCCGAATATCATGGCACGCCCTTCTAATTATTCTGATCAACAAGCTCTCATTGCTTTCAAGGGGTCTCTGCTTCTCGATCCATTTAATTCCCTCCTTCATTGGTCTCGCAATCACACATTCTGCAATTGGACTGGTGTTACCTGTTCTTCTGCTCGGCAGCGTCTTGTTTCCTTGAATCTCACAAGCATGGGATTAATTGGCCCAATCTCTCCCTTTCTCGGAAATCTTTCCTTCCTTAGAGTACTTGCTCTCCCTAATAATAGTTTGGAGGGCCATATTCCATATCAGCTTGGAAGGCTATTCCGCTTGAGAGTGCTTCGGTTGTCTAAAAACAATTTGGAAGGTCACATTCCCTCCTCTCTAGGAGCCTGTCGTTCTTTGCAATCTCTCATACTGTCGTTTAACAATTTGAGTGGAAACATTCCCTCTGAACTTGGTCTTCTTTCAAATTTAGAAATCATGTACTTAGGATTTAACAACTTGACAGGCATTATCCCGCCTTTCTTAGGAAACCTGTCCTTTTTAATTAGGCTTGATTTAGGCGGAAATAGACTCCAAGGTAGTATTCCTGCTGAGTTGGGTATGCTTAGTCAGCTCATCAGGCTTTCAATTGACAGCAATAGCTTAACAGGACCGATCCCCGTGGCCGTTTCAAATTGCACTCGTCTCCAAGTGTTGGTGTTAAGTCAGAACAACTTAAACGGCCCAATTCCATGGGAGTTTGGAAGGCTGTCAGAGTTGCAATATGTGTATTTGTGGGGAAACCAACTCACTGGAGAAATACCCATCTCACTGGGCAATTGGACTCACCTGCAACGGTTGGATTTGAGTGGCAACCAATTGAGCAGCACAGTGCCCCTGGAATTCGGGCAAATGCAGCAGCTGAAAGGGTTAAATTTGTGGCAAAATCATTTAGGGAGTGGAAGCAGTGGTTTGTCTATTCTAACATTCTTAACTAATTGCTCCAGCTTGGCATTTCTTGATTTGGGATCTAATTATCTCACTGGCATCTTGCCCATTTCAATTGGTCGCCTTTCAAATTCACTTTCATACTTAGATTTGTGGTCAAATGAAATTGGGGGAAATATACCAGATGAGATTGGTAATCTAACAAATTTGACAGAAGTACACCTAGATGCAAACCGATTCAAAGGGACCATTCCATCTGCACTCAGTAAACTTCCGAATTTGGAGAGACTAACTTTGGACACAAACAATTTACACGGAAGAATTCCAAAAAGTTTTGGCCAATCAAAAAGACTTGGATTGTTGTCACTCAGCGAGAACATGCTTTCAGGACAAATTCCAGAAAGTCTTGGCAAGCTTCCACAATTAAGAAGGCTTTATCTTCATCACAATCAGCTATCAGGGAAAATACCTGCCAGTTTAGGGAGATGCAAGACGTTGGAAATGGTGGACTTGGCGCATAACAAGCTAACAGGAAATATACCTCCTGAAGTTGCAGGTCTTCAGAATCTCCAGTTCTATTTCAACGTTTCCGGAAATTTATTGCAAGGTTCTATTTTGGAAATGAGCAAAATGATTATGGTTTTAGCCATAGATGTTTCTCAAAACAATTTCTCTGGTAGCATTCCCAGTGCATTGGCAAGTTGCAAGGGGCTGGAATATCTAAATCTTTCTGGAAATGCATTTGAGGGGCCAATCCCTGCATCACTATCAGATTTGCAAAATCTGAAGTACATGGATCTTTCTTGCAATAATTTGTCGGGTACAATACCGGTGGCTTTCAAAAAGATGAAAATGCTCCAACACCTCAATCTCTCTTCAAACAGGTTAACTGGAGAGGTCCCAAAGGGAGGAGCTTTCGCAACACTTGATGCCTCAGAAGTTACGAAAAATCTTGGCCTCTGTGGTAGATGGATAAACTTGCCGCCATGCTCTCATCCTAATCACAAACATCCATCAGTCTCCAAAAAGGTAATAATTCCTGTTGTAGTCGGCATTGCAATTTTTATTATGTCTCTTCTACTGGTAGTATTTTCCTATAGATCATGTAGACATTCCAGTGTCCCTGCTCTTAACGTATGGCCTCCAAAAATTTCATATGAAGAACTTGTAAATGCAACTGGTGGGTTCAATGATGAAAATCTTTTAGGAATGGGCAGTTTTGGATCTGTTTATAAAGGGATTCTAAAGAATGGTACAAATATTGCTGTTAAAGTTCTCAAGTTGCAAGATGAACATGCTCACCAAAGTTTCAGCAGAGAATGCAATGTATTAAAGAGAGTTCGGCATCGGAATGTAATTAAAATCATTTCAGCATGCTCCAGCCTTGATTTTAAAGCCTTAATTCTTCCATTCATGTCAAATGGAAGTTTAGAGAAATGGCTATACCCTCCTGAAGGGGGTGGATGCAGATTAAATTTGAGTGATCGAATAAGGATAGCAATGGAAATAGCACAAGGAATGGCATACCTTCACCATTATTGTTTTGTTCAAGTGATTCACTGTGACCTCAAGCCCAACAATGTTCTATTAGGAGATGACATGACTTCATGCATAACAGATTTTGGCATTTCCAATATTATTTTGGGAAATTCTATGGATTCTTTGACTTCTACAGATGCACTTAAAGGATCTGTTGGCTACATTGCACCGGGTACAGATTTCTTGCTATTGAACTATACAATTTCACTAATTTTCTTTTTTTATCTTAGAGACCATCGAATGCATCAAATGACTAACAAGTAACTTATTGTTCTTTAATTGTTATTATAGAGTATGGAATGGGTGGAAATCTTACTACGAAAGGAGATGTGTACAGTTATGGAATTTTGATTTTAGAGTTGTTGACAAGGAAGAGACCAACAGAGGATATATTCAGTGAAGGAATGAATCTACAAAAATGGATAGAAATGAATTTTCCTAATAGAATCTCAGATGTGGTGGATAATTTTCTGCTAATAGATGCTCATGAATCAGAGACATCAATGGTAATCGAATGCCTTACTCAATTTATAAAAATTGGGTTGTTTTGCACAAGGGAAGCACCTCAAGAGCGACCAGATATGACTGAGATAATTGATAGATTAAATGCAATTAGAGGTGCATTTATTGGTACTCCTAAAACTCCTCAATTACCAATAGATATCACACCTTTTATTGATAATGAAAGAAATATGAAAATGCCTGGGAGGGAAAATAGGGGAAGTTCGTCTATGTCTACATCCTAAGCCAAAAGAATTTTTCTTGCTTTATTTATTGTCCAACCCAAAACACATGATGTCCTAATGTATCATTTTGGATAGTATAGCCTATTGTGAGTAGATGAAATAATATTATAATATTTTTTCCTTGTGCTACCTATATGGTATACTACTGTTACATGATTTAGGTTCTCACATTTGAAATTGCTAGTGAATGTGATGTATTTTGGACATATCAATCATCTCGATAAATGGTTAAATATAAGAGATATATAGTTTTTATTATTATTAAATATGAAATATTTTGTAGTATTACTTCTATATTACTGATATTAAATTTCTCCAATCTACGATTTTAATTGCTATTATTTCTGAATTAGACTGTGTTATTATTTTTTGTATCGATGTTTCAGATCACAGTCTATGATCCATCATCAGAACAACAGAGATCTCAGAAAAACATAAGATGAATACTGTATATTAATTTTTCAATGCTAAATAGTTGTTAAATTTATATTATTTTTTTAAAAAAATTATAAAATTTTTTTTAGAAATCAATGGTTTGTTATAAATTCTAGACATCCTCAAAACTACCAAAATTTATTTCAATCGCCATTGTTAAATGAAAATCTAAAAGACTAGGCACGGTATAAGGAGAATGCTATTGTTAACAGTGTGAAATTTTAGAACTTTAAGCCTACACAATCATCCTTGAATAAATATTTCATTGCACATTGAGCGGGTGAAAAATTCTCTT
This sequence comes from Cryptomeria japonica, assembly GCF_030272615.1. Taxonomy (NCBI): domain Eukaryota; kingdom Viridiplantae; phylum Streptophyta; class Pinopsida; order Cupressales; family Cupressaceae; genus Cryptomeria; species Cryptomeria japonica. The sequence goes on from NC_081408.1 coordinate 302,269,764, forward strand.
TTCTTTTCACAAAAAATTCTGTACATCGTCATTAACAATGCTATTTGAAGAAGCAGAGTAAGTGGTCTTTGTATATATACACTTTATAGTTAAAGTCACATGTTGCTATCATATCGCTATAAAATCTGTGCTAGATAGTGGAGATTATAGTGCATTCCACGAGCATTATGTTTAAACAGATATGATTCATTCACAATCTTTTGAGGGGGAAATGCAGTCCAAATTTGAACAACAATTCCTCTCCAATTATTGAGGTATTTGGGAAGGTGGGGATGGGCAATGTTTACAGCAGCATAAGTTCCAATGTTGCAGTTTGATTTAAATGGGCAAATTAAGGGAGAAACTAAAGAGTTGATTAGTGAAAATCTGCAAGGAAAGAGGTGTATAGTGATTTTAGATTAAATTAGGTTAATTTCAAGAACAAAGATAAGAATTGACAGTTGAAACTATTATTATAAAAAAATTAATTGTAATGGATTAGATTGTTTTGTTCTTAAATTAATGATGAAATATGGTTTTGTAGACTAGTACACTTAACTTATTTTAATGATGATATATTTGGCACTTCATGCACCACCACATTTTGTTGAAGGATTCATGTAATCTTATTTGTATATGAAACTGTTGTTTTTATGCTATCTTTGGAGTTGTGTTTGTATCCTCTTTTGTTTTGTAAAATGATTTGTTCGTCAATTCTTTTATGTTTTTTAATGTGAGGTTTTTTAGATTTTTGAGGATAAGATTCTTTGTACAATAACTTTCGAGTTCTTGCTTTCTCGTCTAAATATATCTTGTATAATTCATGTACGAGGTTTATCTATCTCAAATGACATATCGTTTAGTATTTTTATAATTTTTTCTAGTATCAAATGACTTGATCAACTATTGGATTATAGAGAATTCTTTCAATTTTGACCACCTTTCCTTCGTAAACAAATTTATCATATTGGTGTAAAAGAAAAAGAATAGTCTCACATTGTTCTATCCCTAGTCTTTCAAGTAATATGCACTTGCAACCTAAATATAACTAATATTATTGTAAATAATAGAAAGAGGGAACATAGTTGCCCAACAATTGAGAAATAGTTGAGATAGATGTAAATATTTAATGAGAAAGTGAAATGTACTAAACAATAAGGAGAATCTTGCAAATCAACATAATCATGCCTCCTATCTTTATAAAAGATAGATGAGAATGGAAATATTGACCATATGTTCTTAGTATTCTTTTTGTATATCTCAGTTATAATATCAAGCTAATAAGTATATTGAAGTTTTAGTGTAGATAGGTGTCTAGATTTATTACCATGTAAGTGACTATCAAGTAGATTTCACATGAGATTTCAAATCCCTCATCCTTAGGTGAGTAGCCTCTAAAACGACATGTCAATGAGCCAGGTTATCTAAATGCTTAACAATTATCTTATACATGAATATGAATTTTGGCCAACATTTTGGCTCCATTACTGGGACCCCATGTTGATCTATATGCAATATGAGGTATGTGGCAAGTAACACATGGTGATGCTTATTAGTGATTTAGAGTAAAATGTTTGGAATATACATGCCAAGAGGGGCTAGTTGATGAATTGCCATATGAATGGTGTAAGCATATGTTGTATGATGATTATATAAACCTTTCTTTGTAGAGATGTCAAGTTATTTGTTTAAATGGTTATCATTATGGTATTCTTGTGTTGGAGAGGATAATAGCATAAAATACACTTGTACTAAACAACTAAGAAGTTTAACTTGTGACATGGACATGTGTTTGTGAGTCATCATAGAAAATTGGATCTTTAAATTTTCAATTACCAACTATTCTTGTTTTGATGAAAGTTATTACTAAGTTTCTAACTCCATATCAAAAAAAAAGAGACAAACACACTATGGGTAAATATCTTGTTGGTTGCTAAGTGCATCAAGACACTCAATAAGGAATAGGCATAAACCACATGATGAGAGAATATAATGTTTAGTCAAAGGAAATCCTAGAATATAATGTTGAGAGAAGTTCAATCAAAGACATAAGGCCATAATCACTAGAAGGACATGATGCACACCAAGAAAGTAGTACTATAGAAGAGGGAATGTTATGGAAGGTGAACAAACCCTTATGGTCATAAATATCATTAAAATAAATTATTTGCATGGAAGGATAGGACCAGATGAAGTCATGGAAAAACACATCTATGAGGTGTGTATATGTTGCACCTAGGCAAAGACAATGTGGTTTAACATGTGCAGTCTAATCATTCAAATCTCAACCTCGTCTCAAAATTATTATCATTGTAGGTTTAACCAATAAAAACCTCACAACTATAAATGCATTTCACCACTTTAGGCTTCTCGCCATATAACCTTACTCCCTATTATCAAAGCTTTTGGAGAATGTACATCCTTAATGGCACAGGATTGTCCCAATAGCATCCTCACAATTGTAAATTTATTTCACCACTTTGGGCTTCTCACCCTCTAACATTGCTCCCCATTGTCAAAGTTTTCAAAGCATGTATAACCTAATAAGTCACCCTCATCTGACAATTATTATCAATATGGAGTAAACCAAATAACAATCCTCTCCCATATGGTTAAGTAGAAGATTTTATAAATAATTTAAATTAGATATACTACTTTTTATTTTGCGTAGCAATTAGATGACATTTTCAAAATACAAGAAACGATATTGCACATAGCTATACACTTAATCCATCACAAAATAGAAAACTCTACAAAAACAAAAGAAACATAAGTGACAATAGAAAATATGAATCATTGGATTCCAATCTCTTTAACATATAGGTCAAATTTGATAAGGCTTTAAACAAAAATACATAAAACCCAAAAACAATAACAAAATGTTGGCTTCTCCAAGCACTTATCTACAAGTGTAACTAACAATTTTCCATGTTGATCAATCAATTTTCTTTCTCCAAAGACTCCCTTGCACAACCACTTTCACAAAAGATAAACTTTCGCATATCACTAAAATGAAAATGGATAATAGTGCCCGCACACTTTAATAATTTGAGTAAAACACATCACAGATCGGATCCAAAAAAAAATGAAATCCACATTGACAAACATGTTATTGAGAATTACAAGATTGTAGCTACAACTAAATGAAAATATATATTTACCTGTCAAAGTAACTATGACAATAACCTCACTAAGAAATCAAATAATGGAATGAAGCGACTACTTCCCTAGATTTGTACATGTATTCATCATCCAAAATATATTTTGCAATGGCATTCAACTTAAGAACACTTAAACGAGGGTAATAATGAGAAAATGAAAGAAACAATAGAGCCATTTATAAGCAAACATTATAAACATTAAAATCCTAACAAAACATAAAGGTATTGAATCCCTACAAATTAATGCAAATATGCAATAAAAATTAAAATAAAATAAAATAAAGGATTCAATGATCATACCTATCAACCATAACCATACAACCAACCATTCAACTTGTTTCTCATGGATTAGCTTTCAACACAATATCTTATCAATATAAAAAATAGTAGCTTAAAGAAAAATCTTTACTGTGCCTTAATCCCTAGACCTTCCTCATACTTTAAATCCTATAACACAAGATGCAACAGGCCACCAACCATCCCCTATGATGCAACATGAAAAAAATAATTGTAACTTAAAATAGAAAAGGAAAAACAAGGGTTAGAAGACCCACAAGGGCCCCCACACCCGTAAACCTAAAAAAAGGGCACTTCACTTAAAAGCATGAAATGTCCTCATTTCACAAATTTGTAATTTGTGAAAAAAAGACAAAAGAAATATAAAAACAGTGGGAAGAAGCCAAGACATCAACAAACTCTATGAATTAAGATAAGTTTAACATCTATTATTCATTTTCACAAATATGATTTGTTGCACAAGACATTCCTATTGATATGCAAGAGATCCTTGTTGATGTGCAAGACATTCCTATTTCTGCAAAATGGTTTAATGCCCATTAAAATTTTGCTTTGCTACACAAAGTGAATGTCTTTGTTGTACAAGTGTCTTTCCTACCCCCATAAGATATTCCCTCAGTCTCCTTGCCACACCTAGCACCCCTTGGCTACACAACCTCTCTGTGTTCTCACTTAAAAAATCATATTTAAGAAAGATTTGCAATTGTGTGTGTACTTTACAAGACCCCTCATCAAAACCAATTTTCTTAGATCTCAAACAATATTGAGTATTCTAAGAATTATTCTATAAACTAGCATATATTGTTACTACTTATCAAATTGCCATTAGTTTTTGTATTCAAAGTCATACTATATATTCTAGTCGGTTAGCACTACCGAATCATGCAGTCGGTATACACATAGAGAAGTCAGTATGCACAATCTAGTCGGTTACAACAGAAAGCAGTCACAAAATGCAGTATACACCGAGCTGTCTACCGAGTATCTTTTTGAGACTACCGAGTAGTAAAGATGACACACCGAGTTGACATACACCGAGTGAAACGTGTTACCAGATACATTGAACCTGGACATGCATATGAAAACGTGTTACAAGATCGAGGCACATCAAACCATTACTACATTAGAAATTGCACCAGAAGATTGTGTATGATTACAAGGACAATCTAACCAATGAAATATTTTGTTTAGTTATTCATTCGAAGAATCTTGTTTGTAAGATCGAAGAAATGAATTAGATCACCGTTTTAAGAGATCTATTTATACAACATAAGTGAAGTGTATGTATGCATGAAGGAAGATTGTTACAGAGACACAAAGGTCATCAAGAAGGTTTTCAGAGAACAGTCGAAGAACAGAGTAAACAGAAGGGTTTACCGAGTTACTATATGGGTTACTGAGGTATGCTATAAGCAAGGTAATCTTATTCTGAGCACATAGAATCTACTATAACATTTCAGATGTAAAGTTGCAGATATTTGTAATTATTTTATTGTAATATTGTGAAGATTGAAAGAGAAACCTTTAACAGGGTAAAAGACTCTAACCAAGTCTATAAATTGTAAAGCCTCTAACCAGGTGCAACATTTAGAATAAATGTTGTAAAATCCTTTAGCAAGGTAGATCTAATAGATCTTATTACTCCTAACAGGGTAAGCTATCAGAAATAGCTAAATGTAGCTCTAACCGAGCATTCTTTATTATTGCAGTAGTGAAGTTGTGGGTGCCATCCCCACCGCAGTTTTTCTCTCTAACCAAGAGTTTCTGCGTAACCAAAATATATGTGTTATGGAGTGAATCATGTATGATTGTTATCTATTTTCTTTAACTTTATTTTATGTTACTGCACTAATTTGTTTTTGCATAATAGTAAAGTTATTATTCAAGAAAAATTTTGGAGTACTGATTCACCCCTCCCCTCTCAGTACATTAGCTTTCCATATTGGGCCTAACAATTGGTATCAAAGCTTGAATCTTGGAAAAGGGTTTAACTACCTAAAGAGAAAGATCTTATCAATGGAAGGCTATAAACAATCTCGGAGGATTGTGTATCTGCAAGAAGAGCTGGATCATGCAAATCAAGTGATTGCAGACATGCAAAGGCAAATGCAAAAATATCTGAAAGTAAGAAGAAGATTATCTGATGACTTGTAGGATTCTCAAGAGTTAGTGGAACAAATTGAGACATCATCTGAGAATAGTATATCTGAAGAAATGATTAGAGTGTTGAAAGAAAAGAACAAAGCATTGGCTAATCAACTAAAAGCAATGAAAAGAGAACATGAACATTTTAGTACACAAATGACTGAAAATCTAGATGCATTGAGGACAGCTGAGGATAAAGCAAGAGATCTACAGAAAGAGAAACAACAACTTGAAGTCTCAATATCTGATAAGAATGATGAAATCATAAGGTTAACTGGGATTCAACAAAATATGACAGATCAACTAGGTTATGCACGTCATGAAGCAATTCTGAAGAATGATGAAAATCAAGCATTGAGACTTGTAGTATCAAGGTTGACCAATGAACTTGAAACAGAGAAGAAATCCAAAGAAACACTAAAGAAGAGTTATGAAGCATCAAAGATGTTGGATGGGCAATTGAATACAAGAAGACCTAACAAAGATGCAGGACTCAGTTACAAAGGAAAAGACTCTACCGAGAAAGGAATTCATACTACCGAGAGAGGAGAATCATCAAAGCAAGCTAGAAATAGGAATAACATCAAAAGGAAGAAGCCTATTTGCTACTACTATGGAAATCAAGGTCATACTACCAACATATGCCAAATCAAAAAAGGTAAGAAACTAAATATCAATAAGTCAAATGGTTATTGTTACAATTGCAATAAATATGGTCACACATCTAATCAATGTAGGACAAATTCTATTAACAATTATCAGAAGGCAAAATTCAAAGGCTTTTGTAGAAATTGCAATAGATATGGACATAGTACTGAGAAGTGTTGGCTTAAGCAAAAGAACCATGTGGTCTGCACACCGAGCAAACGCTAGAGGTTACCGAACTCACAAAAATCCTTACTGACAATATGCAGTAGTACCATGGGATTACAATACAAGGATATGGTGCGAATGTTGTGGAAGATATGGACATATTAGTGCCAACTATTTTATAAGGTTTGGAATGAACAATCGAAGATCATGGAGAAATCCTGGTATGGCATGTTTTCATTATCACAAAGTTGGACATTTAGCTGGAGATTGCAGAGATCAACCTAGAGGAGACACTGAAGAGGTAAAAGAAAAATTTAAGATGATTTGGAAAAAGAAGGAAATCATGTCAGATGAAGAAAGCACCTTACCTATCGAGTTAGGTGCACCTATTCCAAATTAATTAGAAAAGGTATGAAGGGACTGCATTCTCTAAAGGTTAAAATCATAACAGTTCCTATTCTATTATGTACTAAATCCAAAATCTGCATAGTTAAGATGCATTAGTAGGTTTGAAATTCTATCAAAAGTACTTTATAGGAAACCTGTCAAGTCGGTGTATACAGGAAGCCTGTCAAGTCAGTAAATGAAGGAAATTTGGTTACTCGGTTAAAACGAAAAAAAAGGGAGTAAATCAGTTAAAGGTAAATCGAGTGCATTTAATGTTTTGACCTAACCCGCACGAAGCCCGATAAGGTATTTTGTGTACTTAAAGGTATTTTTGCTATCATTTTCATTCACCAAGTTTTCGAAAGAGCAGACCAGAGAGAATAAAGGCGATCAAACCTCATTCAGAGAAAATCCAAGGTATTTACATCAAATCTCACACTGTTAAGCTGGTTTTCCGATCTTGTCAAATTGCTATTATCTACCGAGTGTGAAACGTTTGTCATTTGTAAACCATCAAACCCTAAGGATAGTTTGCTAGTTTTATCTGAAATTTACAAATGGCACCCAAGATCCAAGATCCCATAGTTGTCAAGAATGTCGAGAAGCCCTCACTAAAATACACTTTGACTCCTAAAGTCGCCTCTGAACTGGATGACAAAACTGCCTTTTCACCCATCTCGGATCGAGTCTTGTTAGTCGAAGATGTTAGATTCTTCACAAAATGTCATGTTGAAGAACTCGGTCATGTTGAGATTAGTGACACATATGATGAGCTATGTACCAATGGCAAAATGGATAGCAAGTATGAGCATATCAAAAGCAATGGATTAACTGAAGCCCTAATCTATCCCCATGTGTTCAAACCCTAGTGGGTTAAGTTTGTTTTAAGAAGAGTTTATGATGATTTTATGTGGCTAGAAGAGCAACCATTAAAAATCACTAAGGAAATCATTCATGTGATCACTGGGTATCCTATCTATGATCATGCACGAGCACAAAAGATGATATCATAGAAGGAGTTAATCAGTTTAACTGGAGTAGAATTTGATTACCGAGGACTGAAACTGAACAATGTCACTGATGTAGAACTTAAATTTGCAATTAGAGTAATTGGTTACTGTTTCTTCCAATCTGCAAGGGAAAATAGTGTAACCTGTGCAGCAGTCGACTTAGCCTATAAAATAGTGAAAAATGGAATGAAAGTTGATTTATGTGAAGTGCTACTGAAGAACTTGTTTGAGAACCTGAACACAATAAGGAAGCCGAAAAAGAACAACTTGTCAAATACACTGAAGTTTGGTTCACTTCTTGTATGCATGCTTTTCTACTTTGAGAAGTTCTTTCCCTTAGTCAGTAAAGTAGTTTGGGAGCTACACCGACCAGTCACCCATCAAATTAATGATTTTATCAAGAAGTTGGGAGATAATTTTAATGATATCATGGATGACTACTTCAGCAAATTTCAAGAGAAGATGCACAACAGGTATTGGATTCCACCACAACTGGTAGAGAAATATAAAGATGGTATATGTTTTGAGGTAGACACCGATTACTGTTATGTGAATGCTGTAGAACCAAGGATTCAATCTTTGCCACCAATGGGTTATGAGATTGACTATGATATCACACAATAGCAAATCGATGCATATCTCACATTACCAAGGCATGCTACTGAACTGAGATATGGAACTTATGAAGAAGTTAAGGAAAAGGTGAAAATAAGCATTGTAGTACCTAAAGCTACAAGAAAGGCTACAAAGATGATAAAGGTTTTATCTGAGAAATTCAGAAAAGAATATTCCTCTACACCTGTCAAAGGCACTCTTGCCATTACCGAAGATGAATCTGAAGCTCAAGAGGCAGCAATAACATTGAGTACTGAGTTGCCTAAAGGTAAAGTGTTGAAAACAAAGAAATTGGACACTTCAAAGGCCCTACCAACTCCACCAACAAAGAGACCTAACACTAGAGCATCAGCTGCATCAACGAGTAAGAAACAAAAGAGTGTTACTATTCCCAAGGTAACCAAGACCTACAAGAAATCTACTCAGAGACTCATTCTGGCAAAAGAGTATAGTGATATAGAATCCAATGATGCAAGCAAATTTTAGATTGTAAAAAGCAAGAAGGTAAATATTCATAGTTTTGAAAACTTTTGTGCCAATCTTAAAGAATATGGTGGATTTGTAGGATTTAGATATGTCAAGTATGAGACTAGGAATAATGATGAGAAGCGACAAATTGAAGAAGTTGTCATTTGCACACTTCTAAAGTTTTGGCTAGCTCCACTAGAACTAGTAAAGTCACTTCCAAATGAACTTTACTTGCATATTGATAATAGGTGGAAATATGCAATGGACTTAGAGAAACAAATTAGAGAAAGAAGTCTAGTCCATCTATTTCTTGATATGTCTATAGTAGAAATAAAGGAGCATTTGACAACCTACAATTCTAAATTTCTTGTCAAACAAAGAGCCTTGAAATTGATGAATGGGCTATACATTGATGTAGAAAATGAGACAAAAGCAAAGTGTCAGGAAATCTTCAAAATAAAAGATGTCGGTGAACAATCGCAAGTTGAAATTATTGATGTCACCGAGCAAGATCCTGATGTCACTGAGCAAGGTCCTGATGCTACCGAGCAATACCCGACTAACACTATTCAAATTGATGAAGATGTCATGGATGCAGAAGCACCAGAGCAGGAAATTATAGAAGGCACTATCTATGCAAAACTTGTATCTAGTGAATCCATTTTAGAGCAAGTTCAACCTTATCCACTGGTCAAGCCACCTGTCTCTACTAAAGCACCTAAGGATACAACACAAGGCACCGAAGGTCACTAGTCTGAAGAAGCAGAAGGTACAACTCAAGACCAGACCTCTCAAGCACTGTCAAGCACTAAAAATGTTACAGCTGAGACACCTAGTACCAAGACACCCAAGGACACCACAATAGCTACAGGAACAAACCAAAGTGTTGTATCTACCGAGCAACCTACCAAGGGTCAGCAAGCCTCACAAGCAATTGTCTTAGTACAATTGACCAAAGGTAAAGAGAAGAAGGTGAAAAAGCATAGTTTTAAAGTTGATTTAACTAAACCGGTAGTGTTGCCCAATGTGGATATTTCAAAATTAAAGGGGCAAGCAATTATTGATTTTGGTGAACTATGCAAAGCAAAGGCCGAACAAGAAAAACAAATGGCCATTCAAAAGAAGAATAAAGTACTATAGAAGGTAAAGACACTGCTAACATAAATTCTACCATCAGCTATAGTGTCAACCGATGTAGCCATCCACATTCAACTGGATGAACTCCTTACTCAAATAGAGACATTTGGAGTTGATGCATCTGAGTACTTAAGCAAGCTAAAAGATAAAGAGCTTACTGCAAAAATGATAGAAGAGGTACAAAAAGCTCTAGCTATAGGAAAAGTCAAGCTTGTCAAATTCATTGTTGAGTTGTCTCCTCAACTCAAGCATATTCTTTATTTATTTCAGAAACTTTGTACATTTTCCTTATTCATTAAAGATATCAAGAATAAAACTGATGCAATTGAGAAAGAGATCACCGATCTCTCAACTAAGTTGACCACAAAGCCCAATTTAGTTCAGAATTTTTACACCAAGCTTCAACAGCTCATGGCTCAATAGTTAGAACTCAGAAATGAAGAGCATAAGATCAGGATGGATATAATGACACTCCAGACATTATTCCTTCCTCACCTCTCATCAGTTCAAAAATAGATTAACCGAGCTACACACCTATCTACTACACAAGAGGGAAGCACTCTTGATGGCTTAATATCACTATTGGCTGATATTCAAGCACAAATTTTTTTAATGGAAAGTGTAAAGGATGCACTCTCTGTCGCACTCACCAATGCCCGGAAGAAGTATAAATCTATTTTTGATCAGTTACCACCCCCAGATGGAAATTAAGTTTTTGATGTTTGTCAAAAAAGGGGAGTAATACTACATAAGGAGAGTAATATACTATATTTAGGGAGTGATACAGTTTTGATAGTATAGTTTTGAATATTGTATACAGGGGAGTATACCGAGCAGAGTATACAGAGTATGCAGAGCAAGCAGAGCACACAAGCACAGAATCGAGCATGCAAAATCAGAGTTATGTACATTTTAATGATAAGGGGAGTATATCTGAATATATTATTTCATTGACTATTGTATATATTGTCAAGTATAGTCATATTGCAAAGTATATAAATTTTTGAGTTATGACTTTGAAAGTAGTTTTTGTCAAACATCTCAACTAGTGTCAAAAGGGGAGATTGTTACTACTTATCAAATTGCCATTAGTTTTTGTATTCAAAGTCATACTATATATTCTAGCTGGTTAGCACTACCAAATCATGCAGTCGGTGTACACACAGAGAAGTCGATATGCACAGTCTAGTCGGTTACAGCAGAAAGTAGTCATAGAATGTAGTATACACCGCGCTGTCTACCGAGTATCTTTTTGAGACTACCAAGTAGTAAAGATGACACACCGAGTTGACATACACCAAGTGAAACATGTTACTAGATACATTGAACCTGGACATGCATATGAAAACATGTTACAAGATTGAGGCACATCTAACCATTACTACATTGGAAATTGCACCAGAAGATTGTGTATGATTACAAGGACAATCTAACCAGTGAAATATTTTGTTTAGTTATTCATTCGAAGAATCTTGTTTGTAAGATCGAAGCAATGAATTAGATGACCGTTTTAAGAGATCTATTTATACAGCATTAGTGAAGTGTATGTATGTGTAGCGTCCTAAAATTGCGACACTTGCAATTTCGACTGCATTTCGGTCTTCACGATGGTGACGCAACATGCAACCTGAATGGAGACCCTGAAACTTGCTCGCGACACTGAAAACTGCATTTTTCAAGCACCCTGGCCTGAACCTCCTTTCACCCTGCTGTCCCGGGAGGTGGGACCAGAGCACCCAGCGCCCTGGTCCTTCAGGACTAGGGCGCCCAGCGCCCTGGTCCCCAGGACCATGGCGCCCAGCGCCCTGGTCCCTGGGTCCTATTTTGGGCCCGGTCTCCTAAGGGGTCTCGGGTCTTTTTGTTTGCAATTTGGAAATTAACTTTCCTGGTTGGCCTAAGGTCGGGAAAATCAGTCTATCAGCCCTAAATGACAAGTATATAAACTACATTTTTTCTCTCTCATTGGGACAAGAAAAAGAGAACAGATACATGATGAAAAAGGCGTGGAAACTATACTCAAGCATTCAAGCATTCAAGCATTCAAGCATTCCTTCTAAGTCTCCATTCAAGGCTAAGTGTTGCATTCAAGACAAGGATTCAACCATTGAAGAGGAGATCACATACTACATGCTACAACATACAACATACAACATACAACATCTAAACCTTCGCACATAAGGATACAAACATCCTTAGAACAAGGTATTAGTACTTGTTTTACATACATTTACATTTACAACACTTGCTCATTTCTTGGTTAATTCCAAAACCGGGGTTTGACCTAAAGGCAAACCCCTAATCCCTAACCCCCCAATCATCTTCGCTTTTCTGTGTGTAGGTTGCAGGTACGCGGCTGAAATTGAAGATCTGAAATCCTTGTGCAGAGACGAACAGATCCCCCTTCGTTTCGCGGATTTTTCGGAGGACCGTGGCGCCGGGCGCCATCGTCCCGACAACTTTTGCTCAAATTTGCAGGACAGCGCCGTATCGACATTTTACTACTAATTCCAGTTCCGCAGCTTCATCCTATAACCCGAACTCAGTTTATAAGCGAATCTTTATGACTTTCTATGCATTCCTAGCTTAATTTCCTTAACAACATTCTTTACAAAAGAGGGTAGCCTTGCTTTCCTAACCCTTGAAATTCATTTAGCATCCAATCTTACATTGTGTGGGATTGGATCTTATGAGTTTCAACCCCTCTTTTGAATGTAAAGTCTCTCCCCTAAGTGAAAAACCATCGAATCCTAGCGAACCTCCCTTCTCTCTCCTCGGAGTCGGAAGAGGGGAGAGCAACTAGGGTTCAATCGCGATTTTTCCGCTTTACATTTTGGTGAACCCGACGTGAACATCCTTTCTGATTTTTCATGCTTAGATCTGAAAAAAAAAAATTGATTACATTTCCATGTTTGATCTTTTGCAAAATTTTAGAGGTGATTGCATAAAAACCCTAAATTTTCTTTTTGGTAATTGAACCTGCGAAATGTCTAAATGTTAATGCCTGTTTCAGATCTGCCCTTCTATTACAAATTTTTAATTCATATTTGTGCTTTAATTCTGAAAATTAAGTGGTTAAGTGTCAAAACCCTAATTTTTGAAACCCTCTTGATTCAACCTTTGTCCGACAATTTCACTGATCAAAACATCTCCAAATCAGCTGTAACTTTGGATTCCGCAATAAAATCACAATATCTTTCATCCCTGAAAATTTGGAAAAAAGTTGCGAGGACCGTGGCGCCGAGCGCCATCGTCCCCGACATTTTTTCCAAAATTTCGGGAGTGAGATCTTACTATATTTTCCTGCTAAAATCCAGAATTTTGGCTGATTTTATCAATTTTAACACCTTCAAAATAACAGTCAAAGTTGGTCTTGTGATTGCTTGGATTAAGGCTTCTAAACATTTAAAAATCATTGAAATTGAAATTTTGTGTCAAAATTGTGTTCTTACTGTCCTAAATCTGAAAAGTGTGTTATCATTCATTAAAAATTTCAGTGCTTTATTCAAATTCTTGCATTTTGTGACTTTTGAAATTAAGTGCTTAATTACAACAACTTTGATTTCCGC